>NC_060182.1:87429094-87636594 GCF_021184085.1 Oncorhynchus gorbuscha
AGGTGGAAGGTCATTTGTCAGACAGTCTTTGAGAATCCTCAACAGCAGATGAAAAGTCTTTGCCTTGTTTATCTAACCATCTGATCATCTCACAGTGAACTGTTGAGCCTTCCCCCAGGAGTCGTTCTGTTCTTGTGAAACATATTGACTCTGCCTATGTCCCAAATGGCACCCTATTCCCTAATAAAGTAGTCAAAAGTAGTGCACTATATAGTGTATAGGGTGTAAATTGGAACAGAACCTCTGTTTAATAGAGAGATGATGAGCAGGAAATTACCCCGATGAGCAACACCAGAGGTATGTGGACAAAGATCAGGGAGACTCGCTGCCAGAAGTCACTCCTCTTTCTCCTCTCTCTCTCTCTCTCTCTCTCTCTCTCTCTCTCTCTCTCTCTCTCTCTCTCTCTCTCTCTCTCTCTCTCTCTCTCTCTCTCTCTCTTCGTGTTCTTGCTCTGTCTGTCTCTCTCTCCTTTTCTCTCTCTCTGTTCATCCATCAGACAAAAGAAGGATGAGGAACTCGGGAACAGCTTTTAATGTTCACAGAGTTGCCAGAAAATATCAATCCCTCTATCTCTCTTAATTATAATTTTACAAATGTGTTTTCAATCATCTCCTTGAGAGAGTTCATAAGACCCAATGAGAACATATGATTGGCCACAGCTGGAGCGTGGATGGAGAAAGCCAGTGGCTATTTGAAAAGAGTTTTGATAGCAGTGTACTATGTCCTGTCCAAGAGAAGTTTGAGACCTATTATTTTGGTAAAGAAACAAACCCAAACCTGCTTAACCTCCATATTAGATTCTTTAAGAACTGTCCAGTCCAACCTCTTCCCCTAAACTGTTCATTTTCCCTCTTTCTCCTCTCTGCCTCTCTCTTTATCCTCTCTGCCTGTCACGCTCTCCTCTCACCTCTCTCTTTCTCTTCTCTGCCTCTCTCTTTCTCTTCTCTGAGTCTCTCTTTCTCCTCTCTGCCTCACTCTTTATCCTCTCTGCCTGTCTCGATCTCCTCTCACCTCTCTCTTTCTCTTCTCTGCCTCTCTTCTCTCTCTGCGTCTCTCTTTCTCTTCTCTCTCTCTTCTCTTCTCTGCCTCTCTCTCCTCTCTCTGCCTCTCTCTCTCTCTCTGCCTCACTCTTTATCCTCTCTGCCTGTCTCGATCTCCTCTCTTTCTCCTCTCTGCCTCTCTTTCTCATTTCTGCCTCTATTTCTCCTCTCTTTCTTTCTCTCTCTCTTCTCTGCCTCTCTCTCTCCTCTCTGCGTCTCTCTTTCTCTTCTCTGCCTCTCTCTTTCTCTTCTCTGCCTCTCTCTCTCTTCTCTGCCTCTCTTTCTCCTCTCTGCCTCTCTCTCTCTCATCTCTGCCTCTATTTCTCCTATCTTTCTCTCTCTCTCTCTCTCTCTCTCTCTCTCTCTCTCTCTCTCTCTCTCTCTCTCTCTCTCTCTCTCTCTCTCTCTCTCTCTCTCTCTCTCTCTCTCGCTCTCTCTCTCAGTCTCTCACTTGCTCTCTCACTGTCTCCCCATCTCTCTCTATTCCCTGCCTCTCTTTCTCCTCTCTGCCTCTCTCTCTCATTTCTGCCTCTATTTTCTCTCTCTCTCTCTCTCTCTCTCTCTCTCTCTCTCTCTCTCTCTCTCTCTCTCTCTCTCTCTCTCTCTCTCTCTCTCTCTCTCTCTCTCTCTCACTTTCTCTCTCACTGTCTCCCCATCTCTCTCTTCCCTGCCTCTCTTTCTCCTCTCTGCCTCTCTCATTTCTGCCTCTTTCTCTCTCTCTCTCTCTCTCTCTCTCTCTCTCTCTCTCTCTCTCTCTCTCTCTCTCTCTCTCTCTCTCTCTCTCTCTCTCTCTCTCTCTCTCTCTCTCTCTCTCTCTCTCTCTCTCTCTCTCTCTCTCTCTCTCTCTCTCTCTCTCTCTCTCTCCTCTCTCTCTCTCTCTCTCTCTCTCACACTCTCTCTCTCTCACTGTCTCCCTTGCTCTCTCTCTCTCTGCCCTCCCCCCCTTCCTTGCAGCTGGTTGGCGTTGAGTCTTTTGGGCTGCGTTAGGAGGAGAATCTGTCCATTTGATACGCTCGTCTTTTCCGTCCAACACTGTGATGTGTCTGGCGCTGTCTGAGCCTAGAGTACTGCCAGCCAGACCAGAGGGCTTGCTGGGTTAATACCGCTCTCTCGTTGGCTGTGGCCAGGAGAATCTTGGTCCTATTTAGTATGCAGGAAATGGATGAAAAAGTCAGAAACAGACGGAAAACGCAAGGTAGAATCTGACCTTATCCAATAAGAAATGTCCATTTTTGTTTTCTGTCGCAAAGCGTTTTGCTACGTTGTGCCCAAATGAACATGACCCTAGAGTGTTTTTCGTGCGGCCATGTAGGCCAGGTTCCACACGGTAACCAAGCCGTGCTCTTGTCTATATGTTTATGAACCTATACTTGACTAATTCTGTGATCGGTTGTCATATTGTTGTCAGTGTTTGTTTGTGTGTTTGCTTGCGTGAGTGCATACTGGGATGAATTAGGCATAAGCTAACCAGTGAGTCATGTGAATGTTAGTGGGATCTAACACACACACACACACACACACACACACACACACACACACACACACACACACACACACACACACACACACACACACACACACACACACACACACACACACACACACACACACACACACACACACACACACACACACACACACACACACACACACACACACACACACACACACACACACACACACACACACACACACACACACACACTAGTACTCTTCCAGTAGGCCCCATTACCATCAAGTCAGGCCTGCACGGTTTCATCAGCCCATTTGTGTTCCTCACATTATGATCATGTTTTGTGACAATCCAATATGGAAATGCTTTTTGCGCTTGTAAAATAGTTCTCTGGTTTGCATTACATTTGTTTTGTGCCTTGTGTGCTCGGCTACATCTAGCAAAATAGAATGACAATCCCATTAGGTGTTTCCAATCCCGTCCTTCCTCGAGCCCCCACCAGTCGTTTATAAGGATGACACATTCACCAAATCTCATGCCCCCTACGTCCCCCACGTCACCGTCCCTCCAACACCACAGCAAGTACTCTGCCAACAACTCTGCTCGTTGGTACCATCAAACTCTGTGTTATGTGTTTCTACTCCTACAGAACAGACACAGCCAGCAAGGGGCTGATGCATCTCCTTCTCATTCACCTGGCTGTCAGGCCTGGAGAGAAACCCCTTGTATCCATTTGCTGCTGCTATCTCTCTCGGTATGATGTCAGGCCTGAAGAGAAATCCCATTTGTCCAGTTGCTATCTCTCTTGGTATAAGGTCAGGCTTGGAGAGAAACCCCTTGTATCCAGTTGCTATCTCTCTCGGTATGATGTCAGGCCTGAAGAGAAATCCCCTTTGTCCAGTTGCTATCTCTCTTGGTATAATGTCAGGTTTGGAGAGAAACCCCTTGTATCCAGTTGCTATCTCTCTAGGTATGATGTCAGGCCTGAAGAGAAACCCCTTTTGTCCAGTTGCTATCTCTCTCGGTATGATGTCAGGCCCGAAGAGAACAAGGTTATATAGAAGCTAGAGACTGTGTACAGAAGTATCTCTCTCTTAGTATCTCTGATACTGTCAGGACAACATCTGGATCATGGGTTTTAACCATCTGGTCAGGTGCTGTGGTGGTATTTCTCAACCTGCGTTCCTGGGATGTTGCTGACTGGTCCCTTAAATAGTTATCTGACAAGTGATAGTTTTAATCTAAGTGGACCTCCAAGGAGAAAGAACCTTTGCTTGGCCCGCACCCCCAAAAGTTAGATTTTCATTGCTGTAGTGAACTGAGCTCACTCACACTGAGCTCCTATGGCATGCCACTTTGATGGCTCGCCCCATGCTGTGGAAAGTAATTGTGTGTGTCGGAACCGGCAAACACGGCCAATATATCTCTCTGACACTCTGGCGTTAAATTCTGACCACACCGCAGACACTACCGTGTGGTCCAACAAAATCAAACTGAATATATTATTAAAAGAGAGATGAAATATGTTCTCCAGATCAACATGCTTCCAGCAGGGAGAAAACGATTCATGCATTTAATATGGTGAACTCAATAACTCTCCTTCTAAAAAGAATAATGCTTTGGATTCTAGGATCTTGGGCTAGGTTCCTGCACATGCTAGGATTACAACTCAAATGGCACCCTATTCCCTATATGGTGCACTACTTTTGACCAGAGCCCTAGCTCAAAAGTAGTGCACGATGTAGGTAATAGGTGTGATTTGGGATCCAGGCAGATGTTTTACTTGGCCTGCTCGGCTGTTTCCAGGAACCAGGAAGGAACTTTCCAGGAACAAAGAACGTGCAACTCAGGTGTTCACCCTGACACGTCTTGTTGTTTCTCAATCGATGGAGACAACCAGTCACTGCAGAATATACAACAGCAGCAACGCCTAACCTGTATAGCACTTCATTTCAAATGTACGTCATGAAAGTGTTGCAATATTCAAATGTCATACGGTGTGTGTGTGTGTGTGTGTGTGTGTGTGTGTGTGTGTGTGTGTGTGTGTGTGTGTGTGTGTGTGTGTGTGTGTGTGTGTGTGTGTGTGTGTGTGTGTGTGTGTGTGTGTGTGTGTGTGTGTGTGTGTGTGTGTTTGTGTGTGTGTGTGTGCATTCGTGTGTGTCCAAACATGATCATTTTTGATAATTCTGTCATGTTTTGTCATTTATTATCATGTCTTGTCCCTGTGTGTTTCCCTCTGCTGGTCTTATTAGGTGCTCTCTCTTCTCTCTATGTGTGCTCCCAGCTGTTCCTATTCCCCTAATCATCATTTAGCCTTCCCACACCTGTGATCCTTTCCCCTGATTAGAGTCCCTATTTCTTCCTTTGTGTTTGTCCTGTCGGTTCCTTGTTTAGAATTGTGCTGTGATTGTGCCCTGTCGTGTGTGTCCAAACATGATCTGAGTCTGTCTTTTGATAATTCACCTGCTGATCAAGATAATTCCAGTTTTTCTCATTCAGTGAAAGTCATTGGATTTCTGTTTTCGTGAACAGTTTGCATGACAAAAATACATATTTCTCATTACAAGTCATTGGATTGAACAGTTTTTGAAAAAAACATAATCAGCTTTACTTTTTGCAAATCCAATCAGCTTTAGACGTTGATTCAACGTCATCACATTACATTGTTTGGGATTGAAATGACGTGGAAACAACGCAGTGTGCATAGA
Source organism: Oncorhynchus gorbuscha (assembly GCF_021184085.1). Taxonomy (NCBI): domain Eukaryota; kingdom Metazoa; phylum Chordata; class Actinopteri; order Salmoniformes; family Salmonidae; genus Oncorhynchus; species Oncorhynchus gorbuscha. The sequence goes on from NC_060182.1 coordinate 87,434,296, forward strand.
CAGAAATGTCATACTGTGGATAGAGAGCGAGTGGGTGGGAATCTGATTGAAGGCAGATAGTGAAAGTGTGAAAAACTGTGAGTGGTTTGATGTGTGGGTTTGTGGGTTTGGAACTGAGAGGTTTAGTTTAGACTAGTAAATTCCACTGTGGGCAAAACATCTATTCTAAACATGACTCAACCTATGACATACAATACCACTGAATGAAATACCAGTGTGAGCCTCATTAGGCTAATTAGGCTTTTTGCTCCGTATTTAAGCAGATAACAACTCATTATTCTTCAACACACTCTGCCACTCACTCATATCATGTGAAATACCTGTGTTTATCCCACGTGAAATACTCATGTCCTATGGGCTGTGGAAACACATGGTGATATGGTCAGAATAAGGGTCAAATCATTTGGCTTTGTAGAAGAGGAGAGAGAAACATGTGTTTTTGTGTGTTTTTGACTCAAAAGTGTGTGGAAACCAGGGTGTTGCAACATTTTTTCCAGACTGAGAGGGAAAGAGAGAGGGAGCACAGAGAGAGAGAGAGAGAGAGAGAGATGGGGAGATAGATAGATAGATAGATAGATAGAGAGAGAGAGAGAGAGAGAGAGAGAGAGAGAGAGAGAGAGAGAGAGAGAGAGAGAGAGAGAGAGAGAGAGAGAGAGAATATTAGGCCAGACAGAGCTAATTTGTGTGAAAGATTGGGTCATAATTTATCTTCTAGCTGAGGAGATATCATGTTCGGCGCCTTGAGATGGATGAAGAGAGAGAGAACACACACACACACTAATTTAACAGCTTGACGGATAAAAATGTTACGCTTTGTTTATGAAATGTGACACAAGTCATCTGCTTTTCTCTGACAGAGAGAGAGCGCAAGAGAGAGAGAGAGAACGACAGATAGAGACAGAGAGAAAGAGAGGGGGGGAGAAAGCCAGAGAAACTGAGCTGCACTTCCTAGCCTCCTGCCAAAAGTATAACCATATTAGAGACAAATATTTCCCACAGATCACAAAGACTGACAAAGAATTGAAAACAAATGAAACATTGATAAACTCCCATTTGATTTGATTTGACTTGATATATGTTAGCCAAAATACCACAGTGTGCAATTACAGCAACCAGATATGTTGTCCGTTACCAAGAGAAAGGGGCAACCAATGCAGCACAAACAACATTGTAAATACAACCTATATTTACCTGTTTATTCATTTTAACCACGATTCATACTACAACTATTTCCACATTGCTTAAACTGTACATAGCATATGATATAACACTTGACATGTCATTATCTTAAACTGTACATAGCATATGATATAACACTTGACATGTCATTATCTTAAACTGTACATAGCATATGATATAACACTTGACATGTCATTATCTTAAACTGTACATAGCAGATGATATAAACTGTACATTATCTTAAACTGTACAGATGATATAACACTTGACATGTCATTATCTTATTAAACAGATGTATGTCATTATAAACTGTACATAGATGATATAACACTTGACATGTCATTATATTAAACTGTAAACAGATGATATAACATGACATGTCATTATATTAAACTGTACATAGCAGATGATATAACACTTGACATGTCATTATCTTAAACTGTACATAGCATATGATATAACACTTGACATGTCATTATCTTTTTGAAACCTTCATCAGTGCAATGTTTACATTTTAGAATTGTTTTTTTTATTATGGTGTTAAATTTGTTTCTTCTCACTTTGGTTTATTGTTTATTTCACTTGCTTTGGCTTTTGTAAACTTATGTTTCTCATGCCAATAAAGTCTAAGTTTAACTGAATTAGGAAAAAGAGGACACATTAGATCACAAACAGCCAAACCACAACAACATGACAGCCGTATCTGTATATGCCAATTATCCAAAGCAACTCACATTAGACCTACAGTGGGAACACAGACATTTTGTTTGTGATCCCTGTGAGAATTGAACCGTCAACCTTGGCATTGCTAGTAGTGGCATGTTTTTACCAACAGCACCACATCTGCCACTTCATCCATCCATCCAGTGGTTCCTCAATGATGGAACTACAGGGGAAGGAAGGCCATCCATCCATCCAGTGGTTCCTCAATGATGGAACTACAGGGGAAGGAAGGCCAACCATCCATCCAGTGGTTCCTCAATGATGGAACTCCATCCAGTGGTTCCTCAATGATGGAACTACAGGGGAAGGAAGGCCATCCATCCATCCAGTGGTTCCTCAATGATGGAACTACAGGGGAAGGAAGGCCAACCATCCATCCAGTGGTTCCTCAATGATGGAACTACAGGGGAAGGAAGGCCAACCATCCATCCAGTGGTTCCTCAATGATGGAACTACAGGGGAAGGAAGGCCAACCATCCATCTTTCACCCCTGCAAATAACATTTTTCTGCAGATGGAAATGGGTAGAGACTCTTTAGTGTATTTTCTGCGAACAAAGTTGAACAAACAAATAAGAACATGAGAACGAAACAGCCACAACAAGACCTCCATCCACCATGTTGGAGTGGTTATGGAGTCAGGGGTTGAGTCCCTCATGGTACCCTCCCTAATGGCACCCTATTACCTATGGGCTCAGGCCAAAGCAGTGCACTAGATAAGGAATCGGGTGCCATTTGGGACACCACCATTAAGTTGTGTAATGTGCCATAACAAACATGACAGCAGAAGGATTAGTTATGATGATAGAGTGTGTTTGCTTGTGTGTGGGCTGGCCTAGGTTAGGATTAATCTTTGTTGTCCAGTTTTTTTTTCCATGTGTTCTATCTCTCCCCCCTCTCTCTTCCCCTCTCTCTCTCTCTCTCTCTCTCTCTCTCTCTCTCTCTCTCTCTCTCTCTCTCTCTCTCTCTCTTCTCTCTCTCCTCTCTCTCTCTCTCTCTCTCTCTCTCTCTCTCTCTCTCTCTCTCTCTCTCTCTCTCTCTCTCTCTCTCTCTCTCTCTCTCTCTCTCTCTCTCTCTCTCTCTCTCTCTCTCTCTCTCTCTCTCTCTCTCTCTCTCTCTCTCTCTCTCTCTCTCTCACTCACTCACACTCACACACACTCACACACACACACACACACACACACACACACACACACACACACACACACACACACACACACACACACACACACACACTCCCTCTCTCTCTCCCTTTCTCTCTCTCTCCCTTTCTCTCCCTTTCTCTCTCTCTCCCTTTCTCTCCCTTTCTCTCCCTTTCTCTCTCTCTCTCCCTTGCTCTCTCTCTCTCTCTCTCTCTCTCTCTCTCTCTCTCTCTCTCTCTCTCTCTCTCTCTCACACACACACACACACACACACACACACACACACACACACACACACACACACACACACACACACACACACACACACACACACACACACACACACACACACACACACACACACACACACACACACACACACACTCTCTCTCTCCCTTTCTCTCAAAGGTTTCTCTATTTATGTGATTTTTGTGACTCCTCTCTTTGGCTGGAAAAATGGCTGTGTTTTTCTGTGACTTGGCTCTGACCTAACATAATCGTTTGTGGTGCTTTCGCCGTAAAGCCTATTTGAAATCGGACACTGTGGTGGGATTAACAATAAGTGTATCTTTAAAATATTGTGAAATCCTTCTATGTTTGAGGAATTGTAATTATGGGATTTCTGTTGTTTTGAATTTGGCGCCCTGCACTTTCACTGGCTGTTGTCATATTGATCCCGGTAGCGGGATCTCAGCCCTAAGAAATGTTAACATCGCCAAAGCCAACAATAATTAACAGTAAACATTACGCTAACACAAGTCCCAAAATAATAAAGACATTTCAAATGTCGTATTATGTCTATGTACAGAGTTGTAGCGATGTGCAAATGGTTGTCATATTATCTGCAAATGTCCTTTTATGTGCAAATAGTTAAAGTACAAAAGGGAAAATAAAGAAACATAAATATGGGTTTTATTTACAGTGGTGTTTGTTCTTCATTGGTTGCCCTTTTCTTGTGGCAACAGGTCACAAATCTTGCTGCAGTGATGGCACACTGAGGTATTTCACCCAATAGATATAGGAGTTTATCAAAATGTGGATTTGTTTTAGAATTATTTGTGGATCTGTGTAATCTGAGGGACATATGTGTCTCTAATATGGTCATACATTGGGCAGGAGGTTAGGAAGTGCAGCCCAGTTTCCACCTCATTATGTGGGCAGTGTGCACATAGCCTGTCTTCTCTTGAGAGCCAGGTCTGCCTACGGCTGCTTTTCTCAATAGCAAGGCTATGCTCACTGAGTCTAAACATGGTCAAAGCTTTCCATCAGTTTAGGTCAGTCACAGTGGTCAGGTATTCCGCCACTGTGTATTCTCTGTTTAGGGCCAATAGCATTCTACCTTGCTGTTTTTTTGTTAATTCTTTTCAATATTTCAAGTAATTATCTTTTTGTTTTCTCATGATTTGGTTGGGTCTAATTGTGTTCCTGTCCTGGGGCTCTGTGGAGTCTGTTTGTGTTTGTGAACAGAGCCCCAGGACCAGCTTGCTTAGGGGACTTTTCTCCAGGTTCATCGCTCTGTAGGTGATGGCTTTGTTATGGAAGGTTTGGGAATCGATTCCTTTTAGTTGGTTGTAGAATTGAACGGCTCTTTTCCGGATTTTGATAATTAATTAATTATCTGCCTAATTCTGCTCCACGTTAATTGTTTAGTGTTTTACGTTTTACACCGAAGATATTTTTGCAGAATTCTGCAGTCTCAATTTGGTGTTTGTCCCATTTTATGAATTATTGGTTGGTGAGCGGACGCCAGACCTCACAACCATGAAGGGCAATGGGTTCTATAACTGATTCAAGTATTTTTTTGCAAGATCCTAATTGGTATGTCAAATTGTTTCTTTTTGATGGCATAGAAGACCCTTTTTGCCTTGTCTCTCAGATCGTTCACAGCTTTGTGGAAGTTAACTGTGGCGCTGATGTTTAGGCCGAGGTATATTTCATTTTGTATGTTCTCTAGGGCAATGGTGTCGAGATGGAATTTGAAATTTGTGCTCCTGTACCTGGACCTTTTTTGGAACAACAATATGTTTGTCTTATTGAAATTTACTGTCAGGGCCCAGGTCTGGCAGAATCTGTGCAGAACATCTAGATGCTGCTATAGGCCCTCCTTGGTTGGTGACAGAAGCACCAGATCATCTGCAAACATTAGACATTTGACTTCAGATTCCAGTAGGGTGAGGTCGGGTGCTGCAGATTGTTCTTGTGCCCTCACCAATTTGTTGATATTTACAGTGCATTCGAATCAAATCAAATCAAATTTATTTCACATACACATGGTTAGCAGATGTTAATGCGAGTGTAGCGAAATGCTTGTGCTTCTAGTTCCGACAATGCAGTAATAACCAACGAGTAATCTAACCTAACAATTCCAAAACTACTACCTTATACACAAGTGTAAAGGGATAAAGAATATGTACATGAAGATATATAAATGAGTGATGGTACAGAACGGCATAGGCAAGATGCAGTAGATGCTATGGAGTACAGTATACATATATATATGAGATGAGTAATGTAGGGTATGTAAACAAAGTGGCATAGTTTAAAGTGGCTAGTGATACATGCATTACAAAAAGATGCAGTAGATGATGTAGAGTGCAGTATATACATATACATATGAGATGAGTAATGTAGGGTATGTAAACATTATATTAAGTAGTATTGTTTAACGTGGCTAGTGATATATTTTTCATCAATTTCCATCAATTCCCATTATTGGCTGGAGTTGAGTCAATGTGTTGGCAGCAGTCACTCAATGTTACTGGTGGCTGTTTAACAGTCTGATGGCCTTGAGATGGAAACTGTTTTTCAGTCTCTCGGTCCCTGCTTTGATGCACCTGTACTGACCTCGCCTTCTGGATGATAGCGGGGTGAACAGGTAGTGGCTCGGGTGGTTGTTGTGCTCGATGTTCTTTTTGGACTTCCTGTGACACTGGGTGGTGTAGGTGTCCTGGAGGGCAGGGAGTTTGCCCCCCGGTGATGCGTTGTGCAGACCTCACTACCCTCTGGAGAGCCTTACGGTTGTGGGCAGAGCAGTTGCCGTACCAGGCGGTGATACAGCCCGACAGGATGCTCTCGATTGTGCATCTGTAGAAGTGTGTGAGTGCTTTTGGTGACAAGCCGAATTTCTTCAGCCTCCTGAGGTTGAAAAGGCGCTGCTGCGCCTTCTTCACGATGCTGTCTGTGTGGGTGGACCAATTCAGTTTGTCTGTGATGTGTACACCGAGGAACTTAAAACTTTCTACCCTCTCCACTACTGTCATATCGATGTGGATAGGGGGGTGCTCTCTCTGCTGTTTCCTGAAGTCCACAATCATCTCCTTAGCTTTGTTGACGTTGAGTGTGAGGTTATTTTCCTGACACCACACTCCGAGGGCCCTCACCTCCTCCCTGTAGGCTGTCTCTTTGTTGTTGGTAATCAAGCCTACCACTGTTGTGTCGTCCGCAAACTTGATGATTGAGTTGGAGCCGTGCATGTCCACGCAGTCGTGGGTGTACAGGGAGCACAGGAGAGGGCTCAGAACGCACCCTTGTGTGGCCCCAGTGTTGAGGATCAGCAGGGTGGAGATGTTGTTACCTACCCTCACCACCTGGGGGCGGCCCGTCAAGAAGTCCAGTACCCAGTTGCACGGGGCGGGGACCCAGGGTCTCGAGCTTGATGACGAGTTTGGAGGGTACTATGGTGTTAAATGCTGAGCTGTAGTCTTGTCCAGATGGGTTAGGACAGTGTGCAGTGTGGTTTTTATTTATTTATTTTACCTTTATTTAGTTAAGAACAAATTCTTATTTTCAATGACGGCCTAGGAACAGTGGGTTAACTTCCTGTTCAGGGGCAGAACGACAGATTTGTACCTTGTCAGCTCGGGGGTTTGAACTTGCAACCTTCCGGTTACTAGGCCAACGCTCTAACCACTAGGCTATGCTGCCGCCCCAAAGTTGAGATTGCATCGTCTGTGGACTTATTTGGGCGGTAAGCAAATTGGAGTGGGTCTAGGGTGTCAGGTAGGGTGGAGGTGATATGGTCCTTTACTCGTCTCTCAAAGCACTTCATGATTACGGAAGTGAGTGCTACGGGGCGGTTGTCATTTAGCTCAGTTACCTTAGCTTTCTTGGGAACAGGAACAATGGTGGCCCTCTTGAAGCATGTGGGAACAGCAGACTGGGATAAGGATTGATTGAATGTGTCCGTAAACACACCAGCCAGCTGGTCTGCGCATGCTCTGAGGGTGCAGCTGGGGATGCCGTCTGGGCCTGCAGCCTTGCGAGGGTTAACACGTTTAAATGTTTTACTCACATCGGCTGCAGTGAAGGAGAGTCTGCATGTTTTGGTTGCGGGCAGTGTCAGTGGCACTGTATTGTCCTCAAAGCGGGCAAAAAAGTTATTTAGTCTGCCTGGGAGCAAGCCATCCTGGTCCGTGACAGGAAAGGTTTTCTTTTTGTAATCCGTGATTGACTGTAGACCCTGCCACATACCTCTTGTGTCTGAGCCGTTGAATTGCGACTCTACTTTGTCTCTATACTGACGCTTAGCTTGTTTGATTGCCTTTCGGAGGGAATAGCTTCACTGTTTGTATTCGGTCATGTTTCCGGTCACCTTGCCCTGGTTAAAAGCAGTGGTTTGCGCTTTCAGTTTCACGCGAATGCTGCCAGCAATCCACGGTTTCTGGTTTGGGAATGTTTTAATCGTTGCTATGGGGAACAACATCTTCACTGCACTTTCTAATGAACTCGCTCACCGAATCAGCGTATTCGTCAATGTTGTTGTTGGACGCAGTGCGGAACATATCCCAGTCCACGTGATGGAAGCAGTCTTGGAGAGTGGAATCAGATTGGTCGGACCAGCGTTGAACAGACCTGAGCGCTGGAGCTTCTTGTTTTAGCTTCTGTCTGTAGGCAGGGAGCAACAAATTGGAGTCGTGGTCAGCTTTTCCGAAAGGAGGGTGAGGGAGGCCTTATATGCGTGGCGGAAGTTAGAATAGCAATGATCCAAGGTTTTACAAGCCCTGGTTGCGCAATCGATATGCTGATACAATTTAGGGAGTCTTGTTTTCAGATTAGCCTTGTTAAAAACCCCAGCTACAATGAATACAGCCTCAGGCTATGTGGTTTCCAGTTTACATAGAGTCAAATAAAGTTTGTTCAGGGCCATCGAAAAAGTTTGGAAAGTATTCAGAACGCTCTGGAGCAGGTTTTCATCACTGATCTCTCTGTACTTTGCTCTGTTAATCTTTCCCTTGATCATGACTAGTCTCCCAGTCCCCATGAAGCATGCTGCACCACTATGCTTCACTATAGGGATTGTGCCATGTTTCCTCTAGAGGTGATGCTTGGCATTCAGGTCAAAGAATTTAATCTTGATTTCACCAGACCAGAGAATATTGTTTATCATGGTCTAATAGTCCTTTAGGTGCCTTTTGGCAAACTCCAAGCGGGCTGTCATGTGCCTTTTACTGAGGAGTGGCTTCCGTCTAGCCACTCATCCATGAAGGCCTGATTGGTGGAGTTTCTGCAGAGATGGTTGTCCTTCTGGAAGGTTCTCCCATCTCCACAGAGAAACTCTGGAGCTCTTTCAGTGACCATCAGGTTCTTGGTCACCTCCCCGACCAAGGCCCTTCTCCCCCGATAGCTCAGTTTGGCCAGGGGGCCAGCTCTTGGAAGAGTTTTGGTGGTTCCTAACTTCTTCCATTTAAGAATGATGGAGGCCACTGTGTTCTTGGGGACCTTCAATGATGCAGACATTTTTGGTACTCTTCTCCAGATCTGTGACAGGTGTGTGCATTTTCCAAATCCTGTCCAATCAATTAAAATGACCACAGGTGTGCTCCAATCAAGTTGTAGAAACATCTCAAGGAGGATCAATGGAAACCTGATGCACCTGAGCTTAATCTCGAGTCTCATAGCAAAGGGTGTGAATACTTATGTAAGTAAGTTATTTATGTTTTTTTCTCTCTCTTTCTTTCTCTCTCACCTTATCTCTCCCCCGCTCTCTCAGTGCATGCTGGGAGTGTTTTGTAGTTGAGAGGCCATGTGGAGGGCTCTGTCCTTACTTATTTTCTTGATCCTTTCCTTGGTATTTTCTTTCAATTGACATTTTTTATGGTGGAGGGTTAACGCACTGTTAGTTTAGTGGTGCCCAATGTTTTCCTTCAATGTAGGGGAGGAAGAGGACAGAGTTTTAGTTTCCTGGGGTTTGAACGGTGTGAGGTGCCGATTGCTTCTTAGCCTGGCACAGAGGATACGCTGTCTTTACGGCATGGATTCAGGTGTGTTCCTGAGAATGGAGTTAAGGTGGAGGAGGTCCTGCTCGCTGTCGGCGAACAGGTAGGAGCTGAATTCATACATTCTGCATCCAGAATGAACAAAGCTGTGGTTGTTTTCATGAAAATAGTAAATTTAGTGGGCAGGCTGATTGCTAGTGGAACACAACGACGACGGTTGTAATTGCAAATCAGCCTCCTTTTTGTTACGGATGATCAAATCCGGCATATATTATTATTATATTATTATATATTATTATTATTATATTATTATTATTATATATTAGATGAACGGATGATCTCTGCATGTGTGGTGTCCACAACAAAGCATGGAGGATGAGGTGCGACGGTGCTTTGCAGGTGACACTGCCAGTGATTTATTTAGAATTCAAGGCACACTTAACCAGCATGGATACTACAACATTCTGCAGCGATACATGATCCCATGTGGTTTGTGTGAGTATCATTTGTTTTTCAACAGGACAATGAACAAAACACACCTCCAGGCTGTGAAAGGGTTATTTGACCAAGAAGGAGAGTGATGTAATGCTGCATCAGATGAGCTGGCCTCCGCAATCACTAGACCTCAACCCAATTGAGATGGTGTGGAATGAGTTGGACCGCAGAGTGAAGGAAAAGCAGCCGACAACATGTGTGGGAACTCGTTCAAGACTGGTGGAAAAGCATTCCATGTGAAGCTGGTTGAGAGAATGCCAAGTGTGTGCAAAGCTGTCGTCAAGGCAAAGGGTGGCTACTTTGAAGAATCTAAAATCAAAAATATATTTTGACTGTGTACTGGGATGTTCAATCACAGAGAACCTGTTCTTAATCAGGCACATGTTGGAGATTTTCTAATGTGAACTTTGGACTGTTATCTTTCGAAAACGAGAAGGCTTTTGAAAGAGTGGTCCATGAGTATCTGTTTAATGTGATGTCTGTGTTTGGGCTTAGGGAAAGGTTTTTTGGCCTGTGTGAAGATGTTGTGTGCTATGGCGTCATGTATTGTCAAGGTGGAAGGGGGGGGGCTCAGTAGGCCAGTCAAGGGTGAGGAAGGGGATTAGACAAGGATACCCTCTGTCGGGGCAGTTGTATACAGCTGAAGTCGGAAGTTTACATACACTTAGGTTGGAGTCATTATAACTTGTTTTTCAACCACTCCACACATTTCTTGTGAACAAACTATAGTTCTGGAAAGTCTGTTAGGACATCTACTTTGTGCACGACACAAGTCATCTTTCCAACATTTGTTTACAGACAGATTATTTCACTTATAATTCACTGTATCACAATTCCAGTGGGTCAGAAGTTTCCATACATTAAGTTGACTGTGCCTTTAAACAGCTTGAAAAATTCCAGAAAATTATGTCATTGCTTTAGAAGCTTCTGATAGGCTAATTGACATCATTTGAGTCAATTGGAGGTTTAGCTGTGGATGTATTTCAAGGTCAACCTTCAAACTCAGTGCCTCTTTGCTTGACATCATGCGAAAATCAAAAGAAATCAGCCAAGACCTCAGAAAAGAATTGTAGACCTCCACAAGAATGGTTCATCCTTACCTGAAGGTACCACGTTCATCTGTACAAACAATAGTACTCAAGTATAAACACCATGGGACTAGGCAGCCATCATACCGCTCAGGAAAGAGATGTGTTCTGTCTCCTAGAGATGAATGTACTGTGGTGCAAAAAGTGGAAATCAATCCCATAACAACAGCAAAGGACCTTGTGAAGATGCTGGAGGAAACAGGTACAAAAGTATCTATATCCACAGTAAAAACGAGTCCTATATCGACATACCTTGAAAGGCCGCTCAGCAAGGAAGAAGCCACTGCTCCAAAACAGCCATTAAAAAAGCCAGACTACAGTTTGCAACTGCGCATGGGAACAAAGATCATACTTCTTGGAGACATGTCCTCTGGACTGATGAAACAAAAATAGAACTGTTTGGCCATAATGACTATTGTTATGTTTGGAGGAAAAAGGGGGGCACTTGAAAGCCGAAGAACACCATCCCAACCATGAAGCACGGGGGGCTGGTGCATTTCACAAAATAGATGGCATCATAAGGTAGGTAAATTACGTGGATACATCTCAAGACATCAGTAAGGAAGTTAAAGCTTGGTCGCAAATGGGTCTTCCAAATGGACAATGACCTCGAGTACTTCCAAAGTTGTTTCAAAATGGCTTAAGGACAACAAAGTTAAGGTATTGGAGTGGCCATCACAAAGCCCTGACCTCAATCCTATAAAAAATCTGTGGGCAGAACTGAAAAAGCGTGTGCGAGCAAGGATGCCTACAAACCTGACTCAGTTACACCAGCTCTGTCATGAGGAATGGGCCAAAATTCACCCAACTTATTGTTGGAAGCTTGTAGAAGGCTACCCGAAATGTTTGACCCAAGTTAAACAATTTAAAGGCAATGCTACCAAATACTAATTGAATGTATGCATACTTCTGACCCACTGGGATTGTGATGAAAGAAATAAAAGCTGAAATAAATCATTCTCTCTACAATTATTCTGACATTTCACATTCTTAAGATAAAGTGGTGATCCTAACTGACCTAAGACAGGGAATTTTTACTAGGATTAAATGTCACAAATTGGTAAAGACTTCGTTTAAAGTTTTGTTGTTGTGTAGCCACCCCCCTTCCAGGGAGTTTGCAGTGGGGTTGTGAAGGGTTTAACATTTTGGGTGTGTACCTGGGCTCAGAGAGGTGGGTCAGGAATAACTGGGAGGGGCTGTCACAGGCAGTGGTGTCAAGACAAGCCAGGTGGTTGTGGCGCATGTCCCGAGTGTCATATAGAGGGAGGGTGCTGATAACCAACAACCTAGAGGCATCTTCCCTGTGGCATAAACTGGCAGTCCTCAACCCCCCCACCTGAAACGCAAACTGGTGGATTTTTTTCTGGTCGAGCCATCCACTGGCTGAGGGCGGCAGTGTTGTCTATGTACGTCCACGAAGGAGAACAGGGTCTAGTGGAACTGGAGAGCAGAGTGGCTGCATTCCGACTAAAGACGGCACAGAGTGCTGTACCATACTGATGTTGGCTGGAGGGAACCAGCATGCGTGCTGCTGAGGAGAGCTGGCGGGTTAGGGTTGGACTGGCAGCTGTTCCTCATGAGGCTGAAGAGGCTGAGTACAGCAGCTCTCTCTGATTTTTACTCTGCGTTGCTGAGATACCTGGCAGCTGCTAAGGCCCACAAGAGAAGGGGGTGTGGAGCATGGGTTCTGGGTGTGGGAAGAGCCTATCTGAGCCTAACTGATGGCAGCGGGTGTACTAAGGTTCCTGAGGAAAAAACCCAGAAGACCTGGCACAACAAACAGGACTAACATCTCTTAGGCTTCTGGAGATTCCCGGGGGAGGTAAGGAGGCACTGTCTGAGCCTGTCAGGGGTGTGTTTGAGTGGCTAAAGGGGGAGGGGCCACCAATGTTTCTGACACTGCTGGTGACGGCAGAGACTGGGGACTTGCAAGGAGATCTGGAGGACCTGTTGGACTTTAACACTCTGTGGGGAGTTTGAGGGGGTGGGAGGTAACCCTCTACAACCTGCATTAAGGTGATGAACATTAGGAGCCTAACAGGAGTGAAGGCACATCACTGTTCCTTTTGTCCAGGTGGAAATGGGCAGTGTGGAGTGCAATAGCGATTGCATCATCTGTGGATCTTTTGGGGCGGTATGCAAATTGGAGTGAGTCTAGGGTTTCCGGCATGATGGTGTTGATGTGTGCCATGACCAGCCTTTCAAAGCACTTCATGGCTACCAACGTTAGTGCTTCCGGGCGGTAGTCATTTACGCAGGTTACCTTCGCTTTCTTGGGAACAGGGACTGTGGTGGTATGTTTGAAACATGTAGGTATTACAGACTCGGTCAGGGGAGTTTGAAAATGTCAGTGAAGACACTTGCCAGTTGGTCCACGCATGCTTTGAGTACACGTCCTGGTAATCCATCTGGCCCCGCGGCTTTGTGAATGTTGACCTGTTTAAAGGTTTTGCATCGGCTATGGAGAGTGTGATCACGGTTGTCCGGAACAGCTGGTGCTCTCATGCATGCTTCAGTGTTGCTTGCCTTGATGCGAGCGTCACTGGGCAGCTTGCGGCTGGGTTTCCCTTTGTAGTCCGTAATATTTTTCAAGTCCTGTCATATCCGACGAGTGTCAGAGCCAGTGTAGTAGGATACAAACTTAATCCTGTATTGACGCTTTGCCTGTTTGATGGTTCGTCTGAGGGCATAGTGGGAATTCTTATAAGCGTCCGGATTAGTGTCCCACTCCTTGAAAGCAGCAGCTCTAGCCTTTAGCTCGGTGCCGATTTTGCATGTAATCCATGGCTTCTGGTTGGGAAATGTACGTACGGTCACTGTGGGGACGACGTCGTCAATGCACTTATTGATGAAGCCGGTGACTGAGGTGGTATACTCCTCAATGCCATTGGATGAATCCTAGAACATATTCCAGTCTGTGCTAGCAAAACAATCCTGTAGCTTAGCATCCACATCATCTGACCACCTCCGTATTGAACGAGTCACTGGTACTTCCTGCTTGAGTTGTTGCTTGTAATCAAGAATCAGGATATAATTATGGTCAGATTTGCCAAATGGAGGGTGAGGGAGAGCTTTGTATGCGTCTCTGTGTGTGGAGGAAAGGTGGTCTAGAGTTTTTTTCCCTCTGGTTGCACATGTGATGTGCTGGTAGAAATGAGGTAAAATGGACTCCAGACGCTTCTGGATTAGCATTTTCTTGTTTGCTTATGGCCTTTTACAGTTCATTGAGTGAGGTCTTAGTGCCAGCATCAGTTTGTTGTGGTAAATTATCATGAGGTATTCTACCTCAGGCGAGCAATTCCTAGAGACTTCTTTAATATTAGACATTGAGCACCAGCACTTAGTGACAAATAGACATATAGCCCCTCTCCTCGTCAGATGTAGCTGCTCTGTCCTGCCGATGCAGAGAGAAGGCAGCCAGCTCTATATTATCCATGTCACTGTTCAGCCATGTCTCGTCTCGTGTCCCGTTGGTCGGATATTCTTAATCGTAGATTGTCCAGTTTGTTTTCCAATGATTGCACGTTGGCGAATAATACGGAGGGAAGTGGTAGTTTACCTACTCGCCTGTGAATTCTTACAAGGGACTCCGCCCTCCTCCCCCTTTTCCTCTGTCTTTTCTTCATGCTGATGACGGGAATTTGGGCCTTGTCTTGACAAAGCAGTATATCCTTCTCATTGGACTCATTAAAGAAAAATTATTTGTCCAGTTTGAGGAGAGTAAGCACTTTTTCAGATGTCCAGAAGCTCTAATAGGTCATAAGAGACGGTAGCAGCAACATTATGTGCAAAATGAGTTACAAACAATGTGAAAAAACAAACAAAATAGCACAGTTGTTCAGCCATCCCCTCCGGCGCAATTATATAATACTCTTTACCACACACTAACATCTCATCTAGCTAATCACTCAATCTCACAGATATGTTATGCACTGCGCTTCCTAATGCTCTCAATATAACTTAATATAACTTTATATACAGTGGGTCAGAAAATTATTTAGTCAGCCACCAATTGTGCAAGTTCTCCCACTTAAAAATATGAGAGAGGCCTGTAATTTTCATCATAGGTACACTTCAACTATGACAGACAAAATGAGGGAAGAAAATCCAGAAAATCACATTGTAGGATTTTTAATGAACTTATTTGCAAATTATGGTGGAAAATAAGTATTTGGTCACCTACAAACAAGCAAGATTTCTAGCTCTCACAGACCTGTAATTTATTTTTTAAGAGGCTCCTCTGTCCTCCACTCGTTACCTGTATTAATGGCACCTGTTTGAACTTATTATCAGTATAAAAGACACCTGTCAACAACCTCAAACAGTCACACTCCAAACTCCACTATGGCCAAGACCAAAGACCTGTCAAAGGACACCAGAAACAAAACTGTAGACCTGCACCAGGCTGGGAAGACTGAATCTGCAATAGGTAAGCAGCTTGGTTTGAAGAAATCAACTATGGGAGCAATTATTAGGAAATGGAAGACATACAAGACCACTGATAATCTCCCTCGATCTGGGGCTCCACGCAAGATTTCACCCCGTGGGGTCAAAATGATCATTAGAACGGTGAGCAAAAATCCCAGAACCACACGGGGGTACCTAGTGAATGACCTGCAGAGAGCTGGGACCAAAGTAACAAAGCCTACCATCAGTAACACACTACGCCACCAGGGACTCAAATCCTGCAGTGCCAGACGTGTCACCCTGCTTAAGCCAGTACATGTCCAGGCCCGTCTGAAGTTTGCTAGAGAGCATTTGGATGATCCAGAAGAAGATTGGGAGACTGTCATATGGTCAGATGAAAACAAAATAGAACTTTTTGGTAAAAACTCAACTCGTCGTGTTTGGAGGACAAAGAATGCTGAGTTGCATCCAAAGAACACCATACCTACTGTGAAGCATGGGGGTGGAAACATCATGCTTTGGGGCTGTTTTTCTGCAAAGGGACCAGGACGACTGATCCGTATAAAGGAAAGAATGAATGGGGCCATGTATCGTGAGATTTTGAGTGAAAACCTCCTTCCATCAGCAAGGACATTGAAGATGAAACGTGGCTGGGTCTTTCAGCATGACAATGATCCCAAACACACCGCCCGGGCAGCGAAGGAATGGCTTCGAAAGAAGCATTTCAAGGTCCTGGAGTGCCCTAGCCAGTCTCCAGATCTCTACCCCATAGAAAATATTTGGAGGGAGTTGAAAGTCCATGTTGCCCAGCAACAGCCCCAAAACATCACTGCTCTAGAGGAGATCTGCATGGAGGAATGGGCCAAAATACCAGCAACAGTGTGTGAAAACCTTGTGAAGACTTACAGAAAACGTTTGACCTCTGTCATTGCCAACAAAAGGGTATATAAAAAAGTATTGAGATAAACTTTTGTTATTGACCAAATACTTATTTTCCACCATAATTTGCAAATAAATTCATTAAAAATCCTACAATGTGATTTTCTGTTTTTTTTTCTCATTTTGTCTGTCAGTTGAAGTGTACCTATGCTGAAAATTACAGGCCTCTCTCATCTTTTTAAGTGGGAGAACTTGCACAATTGGTGGCTGACTAAATACTTTTTTGCCCCACTGTATATATATATACTGTATACATATATATATACATGATATTGCAGTTATTGTTCAGCAAAAATATACATATAAACATGTATATATACAGTTTTTGCTGAACAATAACTGCAATATCATGTGATGAAAGTCCTTTTCTGGAGAAACCCAGTTATATATTCAGAAAATGAAACCCCCCAGAAACACGGTATACTGTTTGTGTCTGTGTCTCTCTATTTGAGGTCTGACAGAACTCCCCTTTCAGCCTACTTCCTCTGTTCACACCTCTATCTGATGCTGGGCTCGCTGTAATGTGTGGTTCCCTAGCTGCTCGTTAACATAATGTCACTGTGTGTGCGTGTGTGTTAGAGAGAGAGTGAGAGAGATAGAGAGAGCGAGAGAGAGCGAGAGAGAGCGAGAGAGAGCGAGCGACAGCGAGAGATAGAGAGACAGAGAGAGAGAGAGGGGCAACATCACCCTGTGGGCCGTCAGGGGCTTCAAGTCCAGACTTTGTTTTTTGACACCCTTCCCACTGTGTCCTTATGTGGCCTGGCTGTGCTATCAGAGAAAGGGGGCACAGTGACCTTCTATGTTGCTTTTGGTAGGTACTATGAGTACTCTTTCTGTGAGTCATGAGTCATCTGTGAGCTAAAGAACAAAGGTTCTCAGGAACTGGATCATGGAACTAGACCATGGAAGTAGAACCTGAAACTAGAACAAGGAAGTGGAACATTGATATATTGTGTTTAAAAGACTTGAATGGAACTTATTAAATTATTCTTTGTTACTTGATAACTTACTTGATTTATTTTTGATAGATTATTTTACACACAGAGCAGGGCTAAGAATCGCCAGAGACGTCACTAAAAGGTATTATCACGATACTTAGGTGCCGATACGTGATTCTCACGATTATATATGTATTGCATTTTATTGTGATTCGATGTTCCAAACGTATTGCTCACCATATCTCTACTGCAGAGGGACAACAGAGACATGAGAAAACAAGTTTTTATCAGTCATGGAAATAAAAGTGTTGAAAAAATTGGCTCGCGATTTAATACGAAGACGAAAACAAGCTATGAATGAAAAATACTGACGTTTTGGTGCAGGTACAGCCAACAAAGATAATACTGCGCCATTGTCAAAACGATCCGAATCGATGTATATTCAACAATAATATCCCGATATGTAACTGTATCAAACACACAAACACAAAACTCAAATCTAAGTATTTTATCCATATCCTTGTCTTTGTATTTGATCTCAGATTCGTTATAGGCCAAACCCAGAAAGATTAGACAATGTCACGATGAATGTCAGGTCATATCAACACAGTCTGAGGTCTATATAATTTCCCCTTTGTAGGAGGTGGTATCTTGGTACTTTCCAACCAGGGCACTTTCTCCTGTTCATGTGTGTGTGTTTGTGTGTGTAATGTGTGTGTGTGTGTGTGTGTGTGTGTGTGTGTGTGTGTGTGTGTGTGTGTGTGTGTGTGTGTGTGTGTGTGTGTGTGTGTGTGTGTGTGTGTGTGTGTGTGTGTGTGTGTGTGTGTGTGTGTGTGTGTGTGTGTGCGTGCGTGCGTGTGTGTGCGTGTGTGTCTGTTACCTTGTTGACTGACACAACTGTACCTGGCTCATCCAGACAGTGAACCTACATGGTACTCCTCTCAGTCCTAAAGTGTAAAACACACCGTTTCACAACCCTCTCTCTGTTGGCTCTTTGTGTTTATGTCCTGTAGGCCAACTGTACTCCCTAGTCACTCTGTGTTTCTGTCGTGTAGGCCAACTGTACTCCCTAGTCACTTTGTGTTTCTGTCCTGTAGGCCAACAGTACTCCCTAGTCACTCTGTGTTTCTGTCCTGTAGGCCAACAGTACTCCCTAGTCACTCTGTGTTTCTGTCCTGTAGGCCAACAGTACTCCCTAGTCACTCTGTGTTTCTGTCCTGTAGGCCAACAGTACTCCCTAGTCACTCTGTGTTTCTGTCCTGTAGGCCAACAGTACTCCCTAGTCACTCTGTGTTTCTGTCCTGTAGGCCAACAGTACTCCCTAGTCACTCTGTGTTTCTGTCCTGTAGGCCAACAGTACTCCCTAGTCACTCTGTGTTTCTGTCCTGTAGGCCAACAGTACTCCCTAGTCACTCTGTGTTTCTGTCCTGTAGGCCAACAGTACTCCCTAGTCGCTCTGTGTTTCTGTCCTGTAGGCCAACAGTACTCCCTAGTCAATCTGTGTTTCTGTCCTGTAGGCCAACAGTACTCCCTAGTCACTCTGTGTTTCTGTCCTGTAGGCCAACAGTACTCCCTAGTCACTCTGTGTTTCTGTCCTGTAGGCCAACAGTACTCCCTAGTCACTCTGTGTTTCTGTCCTGTAGGCCAACTGTACTCCCTAGTCACTCTGTGTTTCTGTCGTGTAGGCCAACAGTACTCCCTAGTCACTCTGTGTTTCTGTCCTGTAGGCCAACAGTACTCCCTAGTCACTCTGTGTTTATGTCCTGTAGGCCAACAGTACTCCCTAGTCACTCTGTGTTTCTGTCCTGTAGGCCAACAGTACTCCCTAGTCACTCTGTGTTTCTGTCCTGTAGGCCAACAGTACTCCCTAGTCACTCTGTGTTTCTGTCCTGTAGGCCAACAGTACTCCCTAGTCACTCTGTGTTTCTGTCCTGTAGGCCAACAGTACTCCCTAGTCACTCTGTGTTTCTGTCCTGTAGGCCAACAGTACTCCCTAGTCGCTCTGTGTTTCTGTCCTGTAGGCCAACAGTACTCCCTAGTCAATCTGTGTTTCTGTCCTGTAGGCCAACAGTACTCCCTAGTCACTCTGTGTTTCTGTCCTGTAGGCCAACAGTACTCCCTAGTCACTCTGTGTTTCTGTCCTGTAGGCCAACAGTACTCCCTAGTCACTCTGTGTTTCTGTCCTGTAGGCCAACTGTACTCCCTAGTCACTCTGTGTTTCTGTCGTGTAGGCCAACAGTACTCCCTAGTCGCTCTGTGTTTATGTCCTGTAGGCCAATAGTACTCCCTAGTCACTCTGTGTTTCTGTCGTGTAGGCCAACAGTACTCCCTAGTCGCTCTGTGTTTATGTCCTGTAGGCCAACAGTACTCCCTAGTCACTTTAAATTAATCAAATGGGGGTGTGGTAGATTGTATATCTTAAATGTATGCCTACATTCAGATATAGATCTCTCTGCTCAATATAACTTACCCTTCCATTTCTTGACTCATTGTCTGGGACAGGGATGCTGTTTCGATGGTAATGTATCAATCAATTCTAAGCCCTGGAGGAGCTCCAGGAAGCATCAGACATTGATAAATGATTGACACAATGATAGCTGTAAAGCTATAATCATCAAAAACTCTCATTGCTCGGCGAACACAGCCGTAAGCAAGGCTCACTCTCAGTTTCCTGTGGTTTGCATCGAGGCATGTCACAGGAAGTGATGTCACTTCCTGCTCCATCACATCAGTGTGGAAAGTAGAAGCTAGAAGCCCCCCAAATTTCTTCAGACCCACTTATGAGATGATACATGTGGGGCCATAAGCTTTAATTAGATAGACATGGTTGGTTCCCGAAGTGAAGTAAAATAACCTACATCTCTTACCCAGTAACCACTGCAGCTAAACAAACAGTAGCGACCCACATACGATATGACACATGGGACCAGAAACTATTTTTTTGTGACCAACTTTTTATTCCATTTTGTCCTTCTTCTTTATCAGAGGAAGGTTACAGGTATAGAAACAAATAAATCAATCAATCAAATAAATACATACGAAGATAACCCCGACCTATTCTCCCCTCAGTCCCCATCCACTCCAAACCATTATTGGATGTTTCGGTAGCATAGCTGACCTACATTGGCAACTCCTTTTTTTAAATATTTACAATGTGTATGTACAGTATCTTTCAAATCTTGGAATGTCCAAGACCTTGGTAAGGGTACGGATTCCACATTTGGACGACTGGGGGGATGCAAAAGGTCGCTTTCCAGATCGAAAGGCATTATTGTGAAACATTGGATTATGGGCATGCCATTTTGATTCCCAGTTACATTGTTTTTAAATTTTGTGGCAAATAGAAATTGTTTGAGCAATAATTGGACCAAAGCGTAGTTTACATTGTTTAAGGGATGTATCAGTGAAGACCACCTCTTCCAGGGCAATAGGAGACATCATATTACATTGTTTAATAAACGATATATCAGTGAAGACCACCTCTTCCAGGGCAATAGGAGACATCATATTACATTGTTTAATAAGGGATATATCAGTGAAGACCACCTCTTCCAGGGCAATAGGAGACATCATATTACATTGTTTAAGGGATGTATCAGTGAAGACCACCTCTTCCAGGGCAATAGGAGACATCATATTACATTGTTTAATAAGGGATGTATCAGTGAAGACCACCTCTTCCAGGGCAATAGGAGACATCATATAACATTGTTTAATAAGGGATATATCAGTGAAGACTACCTCTTCCAGGGCAATAGGAGACATCATATTACATTGTTTAATAAGGGATATATCAGTGAAGACCACCTCTTCCAGGGCAATAGGAGACATCATATTACATTGTTTAATAAGGGATGTATCAGTGAAGACCACCTCTTCCAGGGCAATAGGAGACATCATATTACATTGTTTAATAAGGGATATATCAGTGAAGACCACCTCTTCCAGGGCAATAGGAGACATCATATTACATTGTTTAATAAGGGATGTATCAGTGAAGACCACCTCTTCCAGGGCAATAGGAGACATCATATTACATTGTTTAATAAGGGATATATCAGTGAAGACCACCTCTTCCAGGGCAATAGGAGACATCATATTACATTGTTTAATAAGGGATGTATCAGTGAAGACCACCTCTTCCAGGGCAATAGGAGACATCATATTACATTGTTTAATAAGGGATGTATCAGTGAAGACCACCTCTTCCAGGGCAATAGGAGACATCATATTACATTGTTTAATAAGGGATGTATCAGTGAAGACCACCTCTTCCAGGGCAATAGGAGACATCATATTACATTGTTTAATAAGGGATATATCAGTGAAGACCACCTCTTCCAGGGCAATAGGAGACATCATATTACATTGTTTAATAAGGGATATATCAGTGAAGACCACCTCTTCCAGGGCAATAGGAGACATCATATTACATTGTTTAATAAGGGATGTATCAGTGAAGACCACCTCTTCCAGGGCAATAGGAGACATCATATTACATTGTTTAATAAGGGATATATCAGTGAAGACCACCTTCTTCCAGGGCAATAGGAGACATCATATTACATTGTTTAATAAGGGATATATCAGTGAAGACCACCTCTTCCAGGGCAATAGGAGACATCATATTACATTGTTTAATAAGGGATGTATCAGTGAAGACCACCTCTTCCAGGGCAATAGGAGACATCATATTACATTGTTTAATAAGGGATATATCAGTGAAGACCACCTCTTCCAGGGCAATAGGAGACATCATATTACATTGTTTAATAAGGGATGTATCAGTGAAGACCACCTCTTCCAGGGCAATAGGAGACATCATATTACATTGTTTAATAAGGGATGTATCAGTGAAGACCACCTCTTCCAGGGCAATAGGAGACATCATATTACATTGTTTAATAAGGGATATATCAGTGAAGACCACCTCTTCCAGGGCAATAGGAGACATCATATTACATTGTTTAATAAGGGATGTATCAGTGAAGACCACCTCTTCCAGGGCAATAGGAGACATCATATTACATTGTTTAAGGGATATATCAGTGAAGACCACCTCTTCCAGGGCAATAGGAGACATCATATTACATTGTTTAATAAGGGATGTATCAGTGAAGACCACCTCTTCCAGGGCAATAGGAGACATCATATTTATCTCTATACTCAGCTAAGGGGCAGAACAATTAGGTCTAAACCCTTTTAGGATGAGGCGAAATGCTAGTGCCTGGAAATACAATTGAAAGTTTGGTACGGACAGTCCTCCTACGTCTTTCCCTCTGGAAATGTCAGAGAGGCAGTAGGGCTGATTGGGTTGATACATTTTATAACTTGATATGAAGCTGAATTTATTTATGATCTTCAATGTGTTTGGGAGCGATT
This sequence comes from Oncorhynchus gorbuscha, assembly GCF_021184085.1. Lineage (NCBI taxonomy): Eukaryota > Metazoa > Chordata > Actinopteri > Salmoniformes > Salmonidae > Oncorhynchus > Oncorhynchus gorbuscha. Next base: position 87,456,802 of record NC_060182.1, read on the forward strand.
GAGATACATTGTCTAGATATAGTAAAATATCATCTGCGTATTAATGAGATGAAGTAATCAGTAAATTTGGGTAATATTGTTGTTATGGCACCACAGGCCAAAATTAGGTAAGGGGAAGTACAATAAATGAAATCTCTTATCCAGTAACCACTGCTGCTAAACATACTGCTGACCTACATTGTAAAGCAGCAACGACCAACATACGATATGATATATAGGACCACAGGCTTTAATTAGGTAAGGGGAAGTACAATAACCTAAATCTATTACCCAGCCTTACAGCAGGTTGGCATTTGTTGGGATGACTCATGTACTGGTGAGCTCTGCCAGGGAGATACCACCTGGGACCACCACAAAGTAATAAAATCTGATTTTAAAAATAACCCTGACCTTAACCACACTGCTAACCTTATACCTTACCCTAACCACACTGCTAACCTTATTCCTTAAACCTTATGCCTAACCTTAAATTAAGACTAAAAAAACTAATTTCATAAATATATATAGAATAATTGTGTACTTTGCAGCTGGCCCTTCTAGTGGAAATCACTCAGATCTGCCTCCAGGGCAAGATTTCTCCCAATAAACGTCAAACTGAAGCCTAACCATTGGTGCTAAACACTGAGTGTTCCCTCAAATCGACAGTTAAAGGGATTGTGTGCACAAGTGCGTGTGTGTGTGTGTGCCTGCATGCATGTGTGTGAATGTGTGTGTGTGTGTGTCAACCAGAAGTGGGGACAGGAAGTTGGGTGTAGGATGTTCCAAGTGTATCTGGTGTCCTTTGCAGCAGACACCTGTCCATCTCACCCATCAGAGTTCCTGTATGTGCCTCTGAAACCAGAGCGGTTTCAAGGCACACAGAGAGTGCTGATGCTGCTGTTCTGTATGTGGAACAAGAAGAAGAGGTGAGATGTTCCCCACTCGGTGATGTCTCTGACTGTTTATGTACATAATGTATAAATGCAAGCACAGCTCAGAGCAGCACAGAGGCTTAACGCATGCACGCCCACACAGCAGTCAGCTGTGTACACAAACTGTAACAAGGGCCTTTCATCATGAAGTAAATGGAAAGACACCACAGAGCATCACTGCTGCTGTTGTATTGCTCCAATGACAAGCGTACAGACAATCATACAGACAACCGTACAGACAATCATACAGACAACCGTACAGCCCAAAGACAACCGTACTGTGATGTCATCAGTCTTCCTATTCTCAGACCCAAGTAAGTCTTGTAACTCAGGGTTATAGAGTGAGAGAGACAGAATCAGCCGGTTGATGGGTTTGCTGTTCTAAAATATGTTTCTGGTGACAGCAGGAGCTCTGTGTATCCCTCGTCTCCCTCATCTCTTTCCCTGCTCTGTCTCCTGGTGCAACACCATTCTTGTTCTACATCTGTTTACGTTGTCTTGACAACTCCTAGTGTTTGGCTATTTTGCATGTCAATGTCCGCATCAGAGTTGGCAAGGCAGCACAAACAGATCTGGGACCAGGTTAGTGCAATACAATAGTGCTACCCATACTCAACCGGGGTTAAAGTGTGTTTACACAGCAGCCATGAACATGTAAACTGGTGAAATCACAACGACAGCTGAAGCTTTGTTTCCTATGATGCAGGACCAGAAACCAAATTCCAGGACCAGAAACCAAATTACCCCTCATAGCACAGTCTGGTTTGGTCTCCCATGTTCGGTTAGTCTGCGAAGGTTACATTACATTACGGGAAGGGCCAGACTAAGTGGGTTTAAATAGTCCTCCACACCACTTCCTCTGGGAACCTGTTAATGACATAAACCGGTCAAAACAAACTACTGGAAAACAACAAGCTAGCCTCTTATGAGGTTCATTAAAACCTCTTGCAACATGTTGTTGATTCTGTAGCTACTCTAAAGGTCACAGTGGTTCAGTATAACTCACTACTACTTGTTGTATATTGTACTGTATGTCACTTAATATTTCTTGAATGTTAACTAGGTTTGGCAGCAAACCTCGGGGTAAACTGAAGGGGGCTGGGCAGAGGAGGATGTTGAATGTGTCTGAGGCTTGGGCTAACTAAAATGAAAATGTTAAGAAAATAATGTCCAAAATTATACCAACAAGCCTAGATAATTTCCTGTAGTGGTGCTTAAACTGAGCTATTTCTGACCTGGCTCTGTTTATTTTCATAGGAGAGTAGGAGGGGATGAAGATGAGGGGGAGGGAGGGAGGGAGTGAGGGAGGGAGGGAAGGAGGGAGGAGGGAGGGGGGGGGGAGGTGGAGAGGAGGAACAGAAGAGGAGGGGGAGGTAGAGAAGAGGAGGGAAGAGGAGAGGAGGGGGGAGGAAGAGAAGAGGGGGAGGAAGAGGAGAGAGGGCTGTGTGTGGACATATAATCCTCTATGAAAAGTGATTTATTTATTAAGTCCAGTACAGAAATTCCAATCCCTGCTCTCCTCTCGCCTTACTCCCATGTCCTCCCTGCTCCCCTTCTGCCCTCTCCTCCATTCTCCCCCTGCTCCCTGCCCTGCTTCCAGCTCCTCCTCTCATTGCTCCCCTCCTTGTTCCCCTTCCTCCTCCCTCCCTACCCCCCCCACCCCATAATCTGCTTCCAACCTCCCCACTACCCACTCCCAACTACTCCCTCTCCCCCCCTCCTCCTCCTCCCCCTCTCTCCCCGTCCTCCTTCCCCCTCCCCCTCCTCCTCCTCCTCCTCCTTTCGTCTCTCCCCTCCTGAGAGCTATCCCAGCCTGCACTTCCAGAACTTGTTGGTTGATGTTTAAAGGACTGGATTGGCCTTCTCCCATGGTGCAGGTTGCCTGCGGTGATATCTTATTTATACAAGGCCCGATATGAGAGAATAGAGAGGTTTATTTTGGTCTATTCCCCATAGATGGATGTGATTTCTCCCCGACCCGAGTCGTTTCCTACATACGTGCTGCTCTTCAGGTTGGAGAGTGTGCTGGACCCGTCGCCTGGCTACGCTCGGACAGAGTTTGTTGTTAATCAACATAGTTAAAAGGGCGGAGTGAATGAGTGGTCTCAGCCTTAACTCATAGAGTTAGATTTAGATTCAGGACAATGGAGTGACTTCAGTCACTTTACAGGAAGTTGAGTATTAGACTCATAAAAACAAGCACTGTTAATCTTCAGTTGTTATGTCTCTTCTCTGGTGGTGGTGTGTTATTGGGTAATATAATCACTCTAGTAAAGTTTTTCAGAGGACTATCAATCTGGAATGAATGGATTGGGATGTGTACATAATGAGATTGTTTACAATATGGTTGTTGTTATTGACTGGATGTTGTACACAGGGTTATTGGGTTGTTTTCTATTCTGAAATATGAGAAAAATCATATCATATGAGAAAAATCCCCAATTAAGTTTAGTCTTTTATCAAATGAATACAGTGAACATTTAGACAAGCAAAAATAAGTTATGAGTCTTAACATAAACTTTTCTTTCACACAGCCTGACTAAACATGTTAAAGGATGGAGATAATACATTTAAATTTCTAACACAACACAGGGCATATTAGAAGATTTACTGTCACATCTGTCTTTTATAACCTCTCTTGTCATCATACATTTTTATTTTACTTTATTAGGCAAGTCAGTTAAGAACAAATCCTTATTTTCAATGACAGCCTAGGAAAGGTGGGTTTAACTGCCTGTTCAGGGGCAGAACGACAGATTGTTTACCTTGTCAGCTCTGGGATTCAATCTTGCAACCTTCCGGTTACTAGTCCAATGCTCTAACCACTAGGCTACCTGCCACCCCATCTCAGTCTAGTGCTGACTCACAAACTTCAGGATGATGTCAGGTAGAATGAGGGGTAGGATATATGATGTCAGGGAGGATGAGGTGTAGGATATATGATGTCAGGGAGGATGAGGTGTAGGATATATGATGTCAGGGAGGATGAGGTGTAGGATATATGATGTCAGGGAGGATGAGGTGTAGGATATATGATGTCAGGGAGGATGAGATGTCAGGGAGGATGAGGTGTAGGATATATGATGTCAGGGAGGATGAGGTGTAGGACATATGATGTCAGGGAGGATGAGGTGTAGGATATATGATATCAGGGAGGATGAGGTATAGGCATTCACACTGATTGTTCTATGCTCTCTCTCTTTCTCTCTCTCTCTTTCTCTCTCACTCCCTCCCCCTCTCACTTTGTCACTGTTTTTCTCTCTCTCTCTGTTTCTCTCTCTCTCCACCTCTCTCGCTCTCTGTTTCTCTCTCACTCTGTTTCTCTCTCTCTCTATCCCCCTCTTTCTCTCTCTTTCTCTCTCTCTCTCTTTCCCTCTCTCTCTTTCCCTCTCTCTCTTTCTCTCTCTCTTTCTCTCTCTCTCTCTCTCTCTCTCTCTCTCTCTCTCTCTCTCTCTCTCTCTCTCTCTCTCTCTCTCTCTCTCTCTCTCTCTCTCTCTCTCTCTCGCTCTCTCTCTTTCCCTCACTCTCTCAATCTCACTCTCTGAGGTTGTATGTGTGTGTGTGCTTGAGTCCGTGCATGTGCATTTGTGTATGTACACACTCTTGGAAATTTGGGAAGAGGGGTTAGATGGTATCCTCCCCATCATCAACATCTGGAGCAGAGCAGCAACATATGGAGCGAAGCAGCAACATATAGAGCAAAGCGTCAACATCTGGACCAGATCAACAACATCTGGACCAGAGCAGAGCATCAACATCTGGACCAGAGCATCAACATCTGGACCGGATCATCTACATCTGGAGGTGAGCATCAACATCTGGACCAGAGCATCAACATCTGGAGCAGAGCATTAACATCTTGAGAGGAGCATCAACATCTGGAGCAGAACATTAACATCTGGAGAGGAGCATCAACATCTGGAGCAGAACATTAACATCTGGAGCAGAGCATTAACATCTGGAGAGGAGCATCAACATCTGGAGCAGAACATCAACATCTGGAGCAGAGCATTAACATCTGGAGCAGACTCTCTGATCCAATGATTTACGAGTCCTGAATGCCATCTCTGTTATGATTCTCTCCTGGCCTGCCATCTCTGTTCTGATTCTCTCCTGGCCTGCCATCTCTGTTATGATTCTCTCCTGGCCTGCCATCTCTGTTCTGATTCTCTCCTGGCCTGCCATCTCTATTATGATTCTCTCCTGGCCTGCCATCTCTGTTCTGATTCTCTCCTGGCCTGCCATATCTGTTCTGATTCTCTCCTGGCCTGCCATCTCTGTTCTGATTCTCTCCTGGCCTGCCATCTCTATTATGATTCTCTCCTGGCCTGCCATCTCTGTTCTGATTCTCTCCTGGCCTGCCATCTCTGTTATGATTCTCCCCTGGCCTGCCATCTCTGTTATGATTCTCTCCTGGCCTGCCATCTCTGTTCTGATTCTCTCCTGGCCTGCCATCTCTGTTCTGATTCTCTCCTGGCCTACCATCTCTGTTCTGATTCTCTCCTGGCCTACCATCTCTGTTCTGATTCTCTCCTGGCCTACCATCTCTGTTCTGATTCTCTCCTGGCCTACCATCTCTGTTCTGATTCTCTCCTGGCCTACCATCTCTGTTCTGATTCTTCCCTGGCCTACCATCTCTGGCATCTTTGGCCTACCATATCTGTTCTGATTCTCTCCTGGCCTACCATATCTGTTCTGATTCTTCCCTGGCCTACCATCTCTGGCATCTTTGGCCTACCATATCTGTTCTGATTCTCTCCTGGCCTACCATCTCTGTTCTGATTCTTTGGCCTACCATCTCTGTTCTGATTCTTCCCTGGCCTACCATCTCTGGCATCTTTGGCCTACCATATCTGTTCTGATTCTCTCCTGGCCTACCATCTCTGGCATCTTTGGCCTACCATATCTGTTCTGATTCTCCCCTGGCCTACCATCTCTGGCATCTTTGGCCTACCATATCTGTTCTGATTCTCCCCTGGCCTACCATCTCTGGCATCTTTGGCCTACCATATCTGTTCTGATTCTCTCCTGGCCTACCATCTCTGGCATCTTTGGCCTACCATATCTGTTCTGATTCTCACCTGGCCTACCATCTCTGGCATCTTTGGCCTACCATATCTGTTCTGATTCTCCCCTGGCCTACCATCTCTGGCATCTTTGGCCTACCATATCTGTTCTGATTCTCCCCTGGCCTACCATCTCTGGCATCTTTGGCCTACCATATCTGTTCTGATTCCCCCCTGGCCTACCATCTCTGGCATCTTTTGCCTACCATATCTGTTCTGATTCTCCCCTGGCCTACCATCTCTGTTCTGATTCTCCCCTGGCCTACCATCTCTGGCATCTTTGGCCTACCATATCTGTTCTGATTATCTCCTGGCCTACCATCTCTGTTCTGATTCTCTCCTGGCCTGCCATATCTGTTATGATTCTCTCCTGGCCTGCCATATCTGTTCTGATTCTCTCCTGGCCTGCCATCTCTGTTCTGATTCTCTCCTGGCCTGCCATATCTGTTCTGATTCTCTCCTGGCCTGCCATATCTGTTATGATTCTCTCCTGGCCTGCCATATCTGTTCTGATTCTCTCCTGGCCTGCCATATCTGTTATGATTCTCCCCTGGCCTGCCATCTCTGTTATGATTCTCCCCTGGCCTGCCATATCTGTTCTGATTCACCCCTGGCCTGCCATATCTGTTCTGATTCTCCCCTGGCCTGCCATCTCTGGCATCTTTGGCCTACCATATCTGTTCTGATTCTCCCCTGGCCTACCATCTCTGTTCTGATTCTCCCCTGGCCTACCATATCTGTTCTGATTCTCCCCTGGCCTGCCATATCTGTTCTGATTCTCCCCTGGCCTGCCATATCTGTTCTGATTCTCTCCTGGCCTGCCATCTCTGTTCTGATTCTCCCCTGGCCTGCCATATCTGTCCTGATTCTCCCCTGGCCTGCCATATCTGTTCTGATTCTCTCCTGGCCTGCCATATCTGTTCTGATTCTCTCCTGGCCTGCCATATCTGTTCTGATTCTCTCCTGGCCTGCCATATCTGTTCTGATTCTCTCCTGGCCTACCATCTCTGTTCTGATTCTCTCCTGGCCTGCCATATCTGTTCTGATTCTCTCCTGGCCTGCCATATCTGTTCTGATTCTCTCCTGGCCTGCCATATCTGTTCTGATTCTCTCCTGGCCTGCCATATCTGTTCTGATTCTCTCCTGGCCTGCCATCTCTGTTCTGATTCTCCCCTGGCCTGCCATATCTGTTCTGATTCTCCCCTGGCCTGCCATATCTGTTCTGTTGGCCTGATTCTGATTCTCCCCTGGCCTGCCATATCTGTTCTGATTCTCCCCTGGCCTGCCATATCTGTCTGATTCTCCCTGGCCTGATTCTCTCCTGGCCTGCCATATCTGTTCTGATTCTCCCCTGGCCTGCCATCTCTGTTCTGATTCTCTCCCTGGCCTGCCATATCTGTTCTGATTCTGATTCTCCCTGGCCTGCCATATCTGTTCTGATTCTCTCCTGGCCTGCCATATCTGTTGGCCTGATTCTCTCCCTGGCCTGCCATCTCCATATCTGTTCTGATTCTCTCCTGGCCTGCCATATCTGTTCTGATTCTCTCCTGGCCTGCCATATCTGTTCTGATTCTCCCCTGGCCTGCCATCTCTGTTCTGGCCTTCACTATGAAATGTAACCACCAGAGTATAAATTCAATGACATGTTCTATTTGTCCTGTGACATGTTAACAGACTAAACAGACAGTGACAGTGGTTATGTGATTGTAATGAATGGATGGAAGAACCCTTTTCCATCCTCCCACTAACACTGATTCCTCTGCTTTGCTTCACTGACAGCCCATAGAAACATAACAACACAAGGCAGAGATGTAAGTCTGTGTTAATAACAACCTTGAAATACTGTCATTACAGACCTGTCTGTCTGGTCTGATCCAGGGCTCGCAGACAGTCAGTCAATCAATCAGTCATACTACAGGCTAGGACTGATAGGGGTGGTGTAAGGTTCTGTTCGTTTATTGACCTTTTCAGGAATTCTGCTCTTAGTTCAAAATAAATCCTACAAACCACACAAATTACCCATCAAGTGGACCTACGCTGGTTCACCTGGTTCCTGTCACCACACACACAGCCTGCTCATCCTAACACACATGCCACACACACACACTGCTAATCCTAAAACACCACACACTGCTAATCCTAACACACCACACACTGCCAACAGCATACCACCCTACATACCACTGCTGGCTTGCTTCTGAAGCTAAGCAGGGTTGGTGCTGGTCAGTTCCTGGATGGGAGACCAGATGCTGCTGGAAGTGGTGTTGGAGGGCCAGTAGGAGGCACTCTTTCCTCTGGTCTAAGAAAAATATCCCAATGCCCCAGGGCAGTGATTACCCTGTGTAGGGTGCCGTCTTTCGGATGGGAAGTAAAACGGGTGTCCTGACTCTCTGTGGTCATTAAAGATCCCATGGCACTTATCGTAAGAGTAGGGGTGTTAACCCCGGTGTCCTGGCTAAATTCCCAATCTGGCCTCAAACCACGGTCACCTAATAATCCCCAATTTACAATTGGCTCATTCATCCCTCTCCCCTGTAACTATTCCCCAGGTCGCTGCTGCAAATGAGAACGTGTTCTCAGTCAATTTACCTGGTAAAATAACAGATAATTTAAAAAACTGCTTATCCTAAAACACCACACACTGCTAATCCTAAAAAACCACACACTGCTAATCCTAACACACGACAAATCGTAAAACACCACACACTGCTAATCCTAACACACGACAAATCGTAAAACACCACACATTGCTAATCCTAACACACCACACACTGCTAATCCGAACTCTCCTAAAACACCACACACGGCTAATCCTAACACACCACACACTGCTAGTCATATCACACCATACACTGCTAGTCCTAACACCATACACTGCTAGTCCTAACACCATACACTGCTAGTCCTAACCCACCACACACTGCTAGTCCTAACACCATACACTGCTAGTCCTAACACCATACACTACTAGTCCAAACCCACCACACACTGCAACTCTCAGTTGGTAGAGCATGGCGCTTGTAACGCCAGGGTAGTGGGTTCGATCCCCGGGACCACCCATACGTAGAATGTATGCACACATGACTGTAAGTCGCTTTGGATAAAAGCGTCTGCTAAATGGCATATATTATTATTATTATTATTATTACCATACACTGCTAGTCCTAACACCATACACTGCTAGTATGAACACCATACACTGCAAGTCCTAACACCATACACTGCTAGTCCTAACACCATACACTGCTAGTACGAACACCACACACTGCAAGTCCTAACACCATACACTGCTAGTCCTAACACCATACACTGCTAGTCCTAACACCATACACTGCTAGTCCTAACACCATACACTGCTAGTCCTAACACCATACACTGCTAGTCCTAACACCATACACTGCTAGTCCTAACCCACCGCACACTGCTAGTCCTAACACCATACACTGCTAGTCCTAACACCACACACTGCTAGTCTTAACACCATACACTGCTAGTCCAAACCCACCACACACTGCTAGTCCTAACACCAGACACTGCTAGTCCTAACACCATGCACTGCTAGTCCTAACCCACCGCACACTGCTAGTCCTAACACCATACACTGCTAGTCCTAACACCATACACTGCTAGTCCTAACCCACCGCACACTGCTAGTCCTAACACCATACACTGCTAGTCCTAACACCATACACTGCTAGTCCTAACACCATACACTGCTAGTCCTAACACCATACACTGCTAGTCCTAACACCATACACTGCTAGTCCTAACACCATACACTGCTCATCCTAACACCACACACTGCTAGTCCTAACACCATACACTGCTAGTCATAACACCATACACTGCTCATCCTAACACCACACACTGCTAGTCCTAACACCATACACTGCTAGTCCTAACACCATACACTGCTAGTCCTAACCCACCACACACTGCTAGTCCTAACACCATACACTGCTAGTCCTAACCCACCACACACTGCTAGTCCTAACACCAGACACTGCTAGTCCTAACACCATACACTGCTAGTCATAACACCATACACTGCTCATCCTAACACCACACACTGCTAGTCCTAACACCATACACTGCTAGTCCTAACCCACCACACACTGCTAGTCCTAACACCAGACACTGCTAGTCCTAACACCATACACTGCTAGTCCTAACACCATACACTGCTAGTCCTAACACCTTACACTGCTCGTCCTAACCCACCACACACTGCTAGTCCTAACACCATACACTGCTAGTCCTAACCCACCACACACTGCTAGTCCTAACACCAGACACTGCTATTCCTAACACCATACACTGCTAGTCCTAACCCACCGCACACTGCTAGTCCTAACACCATACACTGCTAGTCCTAACACCTTACACTGCTAGTCCTAACACCATACACTGCTAGTCCTAACACCATACACTGCTAGTCATAACACCATACACTGCTAGTCCTAACACCATACACTGCTAGTCCTAACACCATACACTGCTAGTCCTAACACCATACACTGCTAGTCCTAACACCATACACTGCTAGTCCTAACCCACCACACACTGCTCGACCTAACACCATACACTGCTAGTCATAACACACTCATCTCTCCCTGAATGTGAAAGACTCCATGATGGAGAAACTTCTTGGATTTCACAATGCAGTTCCCAGTTCCATGCTATTTTAGCAGAGTGTTTTTTGCTCCAACAGCAGAAACCGACCCATCATCCGTGAGTCAGACTACATGTGGTTTTCAAGAGTGCAACAGTTTGCATCTTCCTTATGTTGCAAATTAGTGTCCTCTTCAGCATGTTACGTGTGTGTGTGTGGGTGCTTGTGTGTGTAGAAACAAATGTATATAAATATATAAATACATTTGATTTGATTTGATATCAGGAGTAGTACTGGTAGTGTTTGTGACAAGTCAGGAGTAGTACTGGTGGTGTTTGTAACATATCAGGAGTAGTACTGGTAGTGTTGGGAACATATCAGGAGTAGTACTAGTAGTGTTGGGAACATATCAAGAGTAGTACTGGTGATGTTGGGAATATATCAGGAGTAGTACTGGTGGTGTTGGGAACATGTCAGGAGTAGTACTGGTGGTGTTGGGAACATATCAAGAGTAGTACTGGTAGTGTTTTGAACATGTCAGGAGTAGTACTGGTGGTGTTGGGAACATATCAGGAGTAGTACTGGTGGTGTTTGGAACATATCAGGAGTAGTACTGGTGGTATTGGGAACATGTCAGGAGTAGTACTGGTGGTATTGGGAACATTTCAGGAGTAGTGCTGGTAGTGTCATATCAGGAGTAGTACTGGTAGTGTCATATCAGAAGTAGTACTGGTAGTGTCATATCAGAAGTAGTACTGGTAGTGTCATATCAGAAGTAGTACTGGTAGTGTCATATCAGAAGTAGTACTGGTAGTGTCATATCAGAAGTAGTACTGGTAGTGTCATATCAGAAGTAGTACTGGTAGTGTCATATCAGGAGTAGTACTGGTGGTGTTGGGAACATATCAGGAGTAGTACTGGTAGTGTTTGGAACATATCAGGAGTAGTACTGGTGGTGTTGGGAACATATGAGGAGTAGTACTGGTAGTGTTTGGAACATATCAGGAGTAGACTGGTGGTGTTGGGAACATGTCAGGGGTAGTACTGGTGTTGTCATATCAGGAGTAGTACTGGTAGTGTCATATCAGGAGCAGTACTGGTGTTGTAATATCAGGAGTAGTACTGGTGTTGTCATATCAGGAGTAGTACTGGTAGTGTCATATCAGGAGCAGCACTGGTGTTGTAATATCAGGAGTAGTACTGGTGTTGTCATATCAAGAGTTGTACTGGTGTTGTCATATCAGGAGTAGTACTGGTAGTGTCATATCAGGAGTAGTACTGTTGGTGTTTGGAACATATCAGGAGTAGTACTGGTGTTGTCATATCAAGAGTAGTACTGGTGGTGTCATATCAGGAGTAGTACTGGTGGTGTTGGGAACATTTCAAGATTAGTACTGGTGGTGTTGGAAACATATCAGGAGTAGTACTGGTGTTGTCATATCAGGAGTAGTACTGGTAGTGTCATATCAGGAGCAGTACTGGTGTTGTAATATCAGGAGTAGTACTGGTGTTGTCATATCAGGAGTAGTACTGGTAGTGTCATATCAGGAGCAGTACTGGTGTTGTAATATCAGGAGTAGTACTGGTGTTGTCATATCAAGAGTTGTACTGGTGTTGTCATATCAGGAGTAGTACTGGTAGTGTCATATCAGGAGTAGTACTGTTGGTGTTTGGAACATATCAGGAGTAGTACTGGTGTTGTCATATCAAGAGTAGTACTGGTGGTGTCATATCAGGAGTAGTACTGGTGGTGTTGGGAACATATCAAGAGTAGTACTGGTAGTGTTTGGAACATATCAGGAGTAGTACTGGTGGTGTTGGGAACATATCAGGAGTAGTACTGGTGGTGTTGGGAACATATCAGTAGTAGTACTGGTAGTGTTTGGAACATATCAGGAGTAGTACTGGTGGTGTTGGGAACATATCAAGAGTAGTACTGGTGGTGTTGGGAACATATCAGGAGTAGTACTGGTGGTGTTGAGAACATATCAAGAGTAGTACTGGTGGTGTTGGGAACATATCAGTAGTAGTACTGGTAGTGTTTTGAACATATCAGGAGTAGTACTAGTAGTGTTGGGAACATATCAAGAGTAGTACTAGTAGTGTTGGGAACATATCAGGAGTAGTACTAGTAGTGTTGGGAACATATCAAGAGTAGTACTGGTGATGTTGGGAATATATCAGGAGTAGTACTGGTGGTGTTGGGAACATATCAGGAGTAGTACTGGTGGTGTTGGGAACATATCAAGAGTAGTACTGTAGTAGTTTTGAACATATCAGGAGTAGTACTGGTGGTGTTGGGAACATATCAGAGTAGTACTGGTACATATGAGTAGTACTGGTGGTATTGGGAACATATCAGGAGTAGTACTGGTGGTATTGGGAACAGTGCTGGTAGTGTCATATCAGAGTAGTAGTACTGGTAGTGTCATATCAGGAGTAGTACTGGTAGTGTCATATCAGGAGTAGTACTGGTAGTGTCATATCAGGAGTAGTACTGGTAGTGTCATATCAGGAGTAGTACTGGTAGTGTTTGGAACATATCAGGAGTAGTACTGGTAGTGTTGGGAACATATCAGAAGTAGTACTGGTAGTGTTTGGAACATATCAGGAGTAGTACTGGTAGTGTTGGGAACATATCAGGAGTAGTACTGGTGGTGTTTGGAACATATCAGGAGTAGTACTGGTGGTGTTGGGAACATGTCAGGGGTAGTACTGGTGTTGTCATATCAGGAGTAGTACTGGTAGTGTCATATCAGGAGTAGTACTGGTGGTGTTGGTAGAACATATCAGTCATAGTAGTACTCAGGAGTAGTACTGGTGTTGGAACATATCAGGAGTAGTACTGGTGTGTGTAGTACTGTTGGTGTTTGGAACATATCAGGAGTAGTACTGGTGTCATATGGAGTAACATATCAGGAGTAGTACTGGTGGTGTTTGGAACATATCAGATAGTACTGGTGGTGTTGGAAACATATCAGGTAGTAGTACTGGTGTTGTCATATCAGGAGTAGTACTGGTAGTGTCATATCAGGAGCAGTACTGGTGTTGTAATATCAGGAGTAGTACTGGTGTTGTCATATCAGGAGTAGTACTGGTAGTGTCATATCAGGAGCAGTACTGGTGTTGTAATATCAGGAGTAGTACTGGTGTTGTCATATCAAGGTAGTTGTACTGGTGTTGTCATATCAGGAGTAGTACTGGTAGTGTCATATCAGGAGTAGTACTGTTGGTGTTTGGAACATATCAGGAGTAGTACTGGTGTTGTCATATCAAGAGTAGTACTGGTGGTGAACATATCAGGAGTAGTACTGGTGGTGTTGGGAACATATCAAGAGTAGTACTGGTAGTGTTTGGAACATATCAGGAGTAGTACTGGTGGTGTTGGGAACATATCAGGAGTAGTACTGGTGGTGTTGGGAACATATCAGGAGTAGTACTGGTAGTGTTGGGAACATATCAGGAGTAGTACTGGTGGTGTTGGGAACATATCAGGAGTAGTACTGGTGGTGTTGGGAACATATCAGGAGTAGTACTGGTGGTGTTGGGAACATATCAAGAGTAGTACTGGTGGTGTTGGGAACATATCAGTAGTAGTACTGGTAGTGTTTTGAACATGTCAGGAGTAGTACTGGTGGTATTGGGAACATGTCAGGGGTAGTACTGGTGTTGTCATATTAGGAGTAGTACTGGTGGTGTTTGGAACATGTCAGGAGTAGTACTGGTGGTGTTGGGAACATTTCAAGATTAGTACTGGTGGTGTTTGGAACATATCAGGAGTAGTACTGGTGGTGTTGTCATATCAGGAGTAGTACTGGTGTTGTCATATCAGGAGTAGTACTGGTGTTGGGAACATATCAGGAGTAGTACTGGTGGTGTTGGGTCATATCAAGAGTAGTACTGGTACTGTGGTGTTGGGAACATATCAGGAGTAGTACTGGTGGTGTCATGTCAGGGTAACATATCAGGAGTAGTACTGGTGGTGTTGTCATAGGAGTAGTACTGGTAGTGTCACATATCAGGAGTAGTACTGGTAGTGTCATATCAGGAGTAGTACTGGTGGTGTTTGGAACATATCAGGAGTAGTACTGGTGGTGTTGGGAACATATCAAGGAGTAGTACTGGTGGTGTTGGGAACATATCAGGAGTAGTACTGGTGTTGGAACATATCAGGAGTAGTACTGGTAGTGTTTGGAACATATCAGGAGTAGTACTGGTGGTGTTGGGAACATATCAGGAGTAGTACTGGTAGTGTTTGAACATATCAGGAGTAGTACTGGTGTGAACATTGGGAACATGTCAGGAGTAGTACTGGTGTTGTCATATCAGGAGTAGTACTGGTGGTGTTGGGAACATATCAGGAGTAGTACTGGTGTTGGGGTGAGTAGTACTGGTGGTGTTGGGAACATGGAACATATGTCAGGAGTAGTACTGGTGGTGTTGGGAACATATCAGGAGTAGTACTGGTGGTGTTGGAACATATCAGGAGTAGTACTGGTGGTGTATCAGGGTAACTGGTGTTGTCATATCAGGAGTAGTACTGGTGGTGTGTCATATCAGGAGTAGTACTGTTGTGATGGTGTCATATCAGGAGTAGTACTGGTGTCATATCAGGAGTAGTAACATGTCAGGAGTAGTACTGGTGGTGTTGGAGTAGTAGTACTGGTGTGTGGAACATATCAGGAGTAGTACTGGTGGAACATTCAGGAGTAGTACTGTTGGTGTTGGAACATATCAGGAGTAGTACTGGTGTTGGGAACATATCAGGAGTAGTACTGGTAGTGTTTGAACATAGTGTCATATCAGGAGCAGTGGTGTTGAACATATCAGGAGTAGTACTGGTGGTGTTTGGAACATATCAGGAGTAGTACTGGTGGTGTTGGGAACATATCAGGAGTAACTGTGTGTGTTTGGAACATATCAGGAGTAGTACTGGTCAGGAGTGTTGTGGAACATATCAGGAGAGTAGTACTGGTGGTGTTGGAACATATCAGGAGTAGTACTGGTGGTGTTGGGAACATATCAGGAGTAGTACTGGTAGTGTTTGGAACATATCAGGAGTAGTACTGGTGGTGTTGGGAACATATCAGGGTAGTAGTACTGGTGGTGGTGTTTGGAACATATCAGGAGTAGTACTGGTGGTGTTGGGAACATATCAGGAGTAGTACTGGTGGTATTCATATCAGGAGTAGTACTGGTAGTTGTTGTCATATCAGGAGTAGTACTGGTGTTGTCATATCAGGAGTAGTACTGGTGGTGTTTGTCATATCAGGAGTAGTACTGGTGTTGTCATATCAGGTCATATCAGGAGTAGTACTGGTGTGTCATATGTAGTACTGGTAGTTGTCATATCAGGAGTAGTACTGGTGGTGTTTGGAACATATCAGGAGTAGTACTGGTGGTGTTGGGAACATATCAGGAGTAGTACTGGTGGTGTTTGGGAACATATCAGGAGTAGTACTGGTAGTGTTGGGAACATATCAGGAGTAGTACTGGTGGTGTTGGGAACATATGTAGTACTGGTGGTGTTGGGAACATATCAGGAGTAGTACTGGTGGTGTTGGAACATATCAGAGTAGTACTGGTGGTGTTGGGAACATATCAGGAGTAGTACTGGTGGTGTTGGGAACATATCAGGAGTAGTACTGGTGGTGTTGGGAACATATCAGGAGTAGTACTGGTGGTGTTGGGAACATATCAGGAGTAGTACTGGTGGTGTTGGGAACATATCAGGAGTAGTACTGGTGATGTTGGGAACATATCAGGACTAGTACTGGTGGTGTTGGGAACATGTCAGGAGTAGTACTGGTGGTGTTGGGAACATATCAAGAGTAGTACTGGTAGTGTTTTGAACATATCAGGAGTAGTACTGGTGGTATTGGGAACATGTCAGGAGTAGTACTGGTGGTATTGGGAACATTTCAGGAGTAGTGCTGGTAGTGTCATATCAGGAGTAGTACTGGTGGTGTTGGGAACATATCAGGAGTAGTACTGGTAGTGTTTGGAACATATCAGGAGTAGTACTGGTGGTGTTGGGAACATATCAGGAGTAGTACTGGTGGTGTTTGGAACATATCAGGAGTAGTACTGGTAGTGTCATATCAGGAGTAGTACTGGTGGTGTTGGGAACATATCAAGAGTAGTACTGGTTAGTGTTGGGAACATATCAGGAGTAGTACTGGTGTTGTTTGGAACATATCAGGAGTAGTACTGGTAGTGTTTGGAACATATCAGGAGTAGTACTGGTGGTGTTGGGAACATATGAGGAGTAGTACTGGTAGTGTTTGGAACATATCAGGAGTAGACTGGTGGTGTTGGGAACATGTCAGGGGTAGTACTGGTGTTGTCATATCAGGAGTAGTACTGGTGGTGTTTGGAACATATCAGGAGTAGTACTGGTGGTGTTGGGAACATGTCAGGAGTAGTACTGGTGGTGTTGGGAACATTTCAAGATTAGTACTGGTGGTGTTGGAAACATATCAGGAGTAGTACTGGTGTTGTCATATCAGGAGTAGTACTGGTAGTGTCATATCAGGAGCAGTACTGGTGTTGTAATATCAGGAGTAGTACTGGTGTTGTCATATCAGGAGTAGTACTGGTAGTGTCATATCAGGAGCAGTACTGGTGTTGTCATATCAGGAGTAGTACTGGTCAAGAGTTGTACTGGTGTTGTCATATCAGGAGTAGTACTGTGTTGGGAACATATCAGGAGTAGTGTGTGTTGGGAACATATCAGGAGTAGTACTGGTGTTGTCATATCAGGAGTAGTACTGGTGGTGTTGGGAACATATCAGGAGTAGTACTGGTGGTGTTGGGAACATATCAGGAGTAGTACTGGTAGTGTTTGGAACATATCAGGAGTAGTACTGGTAGTGTTGGGAACATATCAGGAGTAGTACTGGTGGTGTTGGGAACATATCAGGAGTAGTACTGGTAGTGTTTGGAACATATCAGGAGTAGTACTGGTGGTGTGGGAACATATCAGGGAACTGGTGTTGTCATATCAGGAGTAGTACTGGTGGTGTTTGGAACATATCAGGAGTAGTACTGGTGGTGTTGGGAACATATCAGGAGTAGTACTGGTGGTGTTGGGAACATATCAAGAGTAGTACTGGTGGTGTTGGAAACATATCAGGAGTAGTACTGGTGTTGTCATATCAGGAGTAGTACTGGTAGTGTCATATCAGGAGCAGTACTGGTGTTGTAATATCAGGAGTAGTACTGGTGTTGTCATATCAGGAGTAGTACTGGTAGTTGTCATATCAGGAGCAGTACTGGTGTTGTAATATCAGGAGTAGTACTGGTGTTGTCATATCAAGAGTTGTACTGGTGTTGTCATATCAGGAGTAGTACTGGTAGTGTCATATCAGGAGTAGTACTGTTGGTGTTTCATATCAGGAGTAGTACTGGTGTTGTCTGTAGTGTTGTCATATCAGGAGTAGTACTGGTGGTTTGGAACATATCAGGAGTAGTACTGGTGGTGTTGGGAACAATCATAGTCATATCAGAGTAGTACATATCAAGAGTAGTGGTGTTGGGAACATATCAAGAGTAGTACTGGTGTTGTCATATCAGGAGTAGTACTGGTGGTGTCATATCAGGAGTAGTACTGGTGGTGTTTGGAACATATCAGGAGTAGTACTGGTGGTGTTGGAACATATCAGGAGTAGTACTGGTGTTGTCATATCAGGAGTAGTACTGGTGTTGTCATATCAGGAGTAGTACTGGTGTTGTCATATCAGGAGTAGTACTGGTAGTGTCATATCAGGAGTAGTACTGGTAGTGTCATATCAGGAGTAGTACTGTTGGTGTTTGGAACATATCAGTAGTAGTACTGGTGGTGTTGGGAACATATCAAGAGTAGTACTGGTAGTGTTTGGAACATATCAGGAGTAGTACTGGTGGTGTTGGGAACATATCAGGAGTAGTACTGGTGGTGTTGGGAACATATCAGGAGTAGTACTGGTGGTGTTGGGAACATATCAGGAGTAGTACTGGTAGTGTTGGGAACATATCAGGAGTAGTACTGGTGGTGTTGGGAACATATCAGGAGTAGTACTGGTGGTGTTGGGAACATATCAGGAGTAGTACTGGTGGTGTTGGGAACATATCAGGAGTAGTACTGGTGGTGTTGGGAACATATCAGGAGTAGTACTGGTGGTGTTGGGAACATATCAGGAGTAGTACTGGTAGTGTCATATCAGGAGTAGTACTGGTAGGGTGTTGGGAACATATCAGGAGTAGTACTGGTGGTAGTTGTGGTCAATCAGGAGTAGTATCAGGAGTAGTACTGGTGGTGTTGGGAACATATCAGGAGTAGTACTGGTGGTCATTGGGAACATGTCATATCAGGAGTAGTACTGGTGTTGTCATATCAGGAGTAGTACTGGTGTTGTCATATCAGGAGTAGTACTGGTGTTGTCATATCAAGAGTTGTACTGGTGTTGTCATATCAGGAGTAGTACTGGTGTTGTCATATGGTGTTGTGTTGTCATATCAAGAGTAGTACTGGTGTTGTCATATCAGGAGTAGTACTGGTGTTGTCATATCAGGAGTAGTACTGGTAGTGTCATATCAGGAGTAGTACTGGTAGTGTCATTGTCATATCAGAGAGTAGTACTGGTGGTGTTTGGAACATATCAGGAGTAGTACTGGTGGTGTTTGGGAACATATCAGGAGTAGTACTGGTGGTGTTGGGGAACATATCAGGAGTAGTACTGGTAGTGTTGGGAACATATCAGGAGTAGTACTGGTGGTGTTGGGAACATATCAGGAGTAGTACTGGTGGTGTTGGGAACATATCAGGAGTAGTACTGGTGGTGTTGGGAACATATCAGGAGTAGTACTGGTAGTGTTGGGAACATATCAGGAGTAGTACTGGTGGTGTTGGGAACATATCAGGAGTAGTACTGGTGGTGTTGGGAACATATCAGGAGTAGTACTGGTGGTTGAACATATCAGGAGTAGTACATATCAGGAGTAGTACTGGTGGTGTTGAACATATCAGGAGTAGTACTGGTGGTGTTCAGGGAACATATCAGGAGTAGTACTGGTAGGTGTTGGGAACATATCAGGAGTAGTACTGGTGGTGTTGAACATATCAGGAGTAGTACTGGTGTTGTGTCATATCAGGAGTAGTACTGGTGTTGAACATATCAGGAGTAGTACTGGTGTTGTCATATCAGGAGTAGTACTGGTGGTGTTGAACATATCAGGAGTAGTACTGGTAGTGTCATATCAGGAGTAGTACTGGTAGTGTCATATCAGGAGTAGTACTGGTGTTGTCATATCAGGAGTAGTACTGGTAGTGTCATATCAGGAGTAGTACTGGTGTTTGGAACATATCAGGAGTAGTACTGGTGTGTGTTGGGATCAGGAGTAGTACTGGTGGTGTTGGAACATATCAGGAGTAGTACTGGTGGTGTTGGGAACATATCAGGAGTAGTACTGGTGGTGTTGGGAACATATCAGGAGTAGTACTGGTGGTGTTGGGAACATATCAGGAGTAGTACTGGTGGTGTTGGGAACATATCAGGAGTAGTACTGGTGTTGTCATATCAGGAGTAGTACTGGTGGTTGTCATATCAGGAGTAGTACTGGTGTTGTTGGGAACATATCAGGAGTAGTACTGGTGTTGTCATTCAGGGGAAGTTGTCATATCAGGAGTAGTACTGGTGTGTCATATCAGGAGTAGTTGGTGGAACATATCAGGAGTAGTACTGGTAGTGTTGTCATATCAGGAGTAGTACTGGTGGTGTTGGGAACATATCAGGAGTAGTACTGGTGGTGTTGGGAACATATCAGGAGTAGTACTGGTAGTGTTGGGAACATATCAGGAGTAGTACTGGTGGTGTTGGGAACATATCAGGAGTAGTACTGGTAGTGTCATATCAGGAGTAGTACTGGTAGTGTCATATCAGGAGTAGTACTGGTGGTGTTGGAAACATATCAGGAGTAGTACTGGTAGTGTCATATCAGGAGTAGTACTGGTAGTGTCATATCAGGAGTAGTACTGGTGGTGTTGGGAACATATCAGGAGTAGTACTGGTGTTGTCATATCAGGAGTAGTACTGGTGTTGTCATATCAGGAGTAGTACTGGTGTTGTCATATCAGGAGTAGTACTGGTGTTGTCATATCAGGAGTAGTACTGGTTTTGTCATATCAGGAGTAGTACTGGTGTTGTCATATCAGGAGTAGTACTGGTGTTGTCATATCAGGAGTAGTACTGGTAGTGTCATATCAGGAGTAGTACTGGTAGTGTCATATCAGGAGTAGTACTGGTGTTGTCATATCAGGAGTAGTACTGGTGTTGTCATATCAGGAGTAGTACTGGTAGTGTCATATCAGGAGTAGTACTGGTAGTGTCATATCAGGAGTAGTACTGGTGGTGTTGGGAACATATCAGGAGTAGTACTGGTAGTGTTGGGAACATATCAGGAGTAGTACTGGTGGTGTTGGGAACATATCAGGAGTAGTACTGGTGGTGTTGGGAACATATCAGGAGTAGTACTGGTGGTGTTGGGAACATATCAGGAGTAGTACTGGTGGTGTTGGGAACATATCAGTAGTACTAGTACTGGTGGTGTTGGGAACATATCAGGAGTAGTACTGGTGGTGTTGGGAACATATCAGGAGTAGTACTGGTGTTGTCATATCAGGAGTAGTACTGGTGTTGTCATATCAGGAGTAGTACTGGTGTTGTCATATCAGGAGTAGTACTGGTGTTGTCATATCAGGAGTAGTACTGGTGTTGTCATATCAGGAGTAGTACTGGTGTTGTCATATCAGGAGTAGTACTGGTAGTGTCATATCAGGAGTAGTACTGGTAGTGTCATATCAGGAGTAGTACTGGTGTTGTCATATCAGGAGTAGTACTGGTGTTGTCATATCAGGAGTAGTACTGGTGGTGTTGGGAACATATCAAGGGTAGTACTGGTAGTGTTTGGAACATATCAGGAGTAGTACTGGTGGTGTTGGGAACATATCAGGAGTAGTACTGGTGGTGTTGGGAACATGTCAGGAGTAGTACTGGTGGTGTTGGGAACATATCAGGAGTAGTACTGGTGGTGTTGGGAACATATCAGGAGTAGTACTGGTGGTGTTGGGAACATATCAGGAGTAGTACTGGTGGTGTTGGGAACATATCAGGAGTAGTACTGGTAGTGTCATATCAGGAGTAGTGTTGAAACATATCATTAGTACTGGTGTTGTCATATCAGGAGTAGTACTGGTGAGTGTACTGGTGTTGTCATATCAGGAGTAGTACTGGTGGTAGTGTTCAGGAGAGTACTGGTGTTGTCATATCAGGAGTAGTACTGTTGTCATATCAGGAGTAGTACTGGTGTGTCATATCAGGAGTAGTACTGGTGTGTCATATCAGGAGTAGTACTGGTGTAGTGTCATATCAGGAGTAGTACTGGTGTTGTCATTGGGAGAGTTGTACTGGTGTTGTCATATCAGGAGTAGTACTGGTGTTGTACTGGTACATATCAGGAGTAGTACTGGTGGTGTTGTACTGGTAGTGTCATATCAGGAGTAGTACTGGTAGTGTTGTCATATCAGGAGTAGTACTGGTGGTGTTGGGAACATATCAGGAGTAGTACTGGTGGTGTTTGGAACATATCAGGAGTAGTACTGGTAGTGTTTGGAACATATCAGGAGTAGTACTGGTGGTGTTGGGAACATATGAGGAGTAGTACTGGTAGTGTTTGGAACATATCAGGAGTAGTACTGGTGGTGTTGGGAACATATCAGGAGTAGTACTGGTGTTGTTTGGAACATATCAGGAGTAGTACTGGTAGTGTTTGGAACATATCAGGAGTAGTACTGGTGGTGTTGGGAACATATCAGGAGTAGTACTGGTAGTGTTTGGTAGTAGACTGGTGGTGTTGGGAACATGTCAGGGGTAGTACTGGTGTTGTCATATCAGGAGTAGTACTGGTGGTGTTTGGAACATATCAGGAGTAGTACTGGTGGTGTTGGGAACATGTCAGGAGTAGTACTGGTGGTGTTGGGAACATTTCAAGATTAGTACTGGTGGTGTTGGAAACATATCAGGAGTAGTACTGGTGTTGTCATATCAGGAGTAGTACTGGTAGTGTCATATCAGGAGCAGTACTGGTGTTGTAATATCAGGAGTAGTACTGGTGTTGTCATATCAGGAGTAGTACTGGTAGTGTCATATCAGGAGCAGTACTGGTGTTGTAATATCAGGAGTAGTACTGGTGTTGTCATATCAAGAGTTGTACTGGTGTTGTCATATCAGGAGTAGTACTGGTGGTGTTGGGAACATATCAGGAGTAGTACTGGTGTTGTTGGGAACATATCAGGAGTAGTACTGGTAGTGTCATATCAGGAGTAGTACTGGTGGTGTTGGGAACATATCAAGAGTAGTACTGGTGGTGTTGGGAACATATCAGGAGTAGTACTGGTGTTGTTTGGAACATATCAGGAGTAGTACTGGTAGTGTTTGGAACATATCAGGAGTAGTACTGGTGGTGTTGGGAACATATGAGGAGTAGTACTGGTAGTGTTTGGAACATATCAGGAGTAGACTGGTGGTGTTGGGAACATGTCAGGGGTAGTACTGGTGTTGTCATATCAGGAGTAGTACTGGTGGTGTTTGGAACATATCAGGAGTAGTACTGGTGGTGTTGAACATGTCAGGAGTAGTACTGGTGGTGTTGGGAACATTTCAAGATTAGTACTGGTGGTGTTCATATCAGGAGTAGTACTGGTGTCATTCAGGAGCAGTACTGGTGTTGTAATATCAGGAGTAGTACTGGTGTTGTCATATCAGGAGTAGTACTGGTAGTGTCATATCAGGAGCAGTACTGGTGTTGTAATATCAGGAGTAGTACTGGTGTTGTCATATCAAGAGTTGTACTGGTGTTGTCATATCAGGAGTAGTACTGGTAGTGTCATATCAGGAGTAGTACTGTTGGTGTTTGGAACATATCAGGAGTAGTACTGGTGTTGTCATATCAAGAGTAGTACTGGTGGTGTCATATCAGGAGTAGTACTGGTGGTGTTGGGAACATATCAGGAGTAGTACTGGTGGTGTTGGGAACATATCAGTAGTAGTACTGGTAGTGTTTGGAACATATCAGGAGTAGTACTGGTGTTGTCATATCAAGAGTAGTACTGGTGGTGTTGGGAACATATCAAGAGTAGTACTGGTGGTGTTGGGAACATATCAGGAGTAGTACTGGTGGTGTTGGGAAAATATCAAGATTAGTACTGGTGGTGTTTGGAACATATCAGGAGTAGTACTGGTGGTATTGGAAACATATCAGAAGTAGTACTGGTGTTGTCATATCAGGAGTAGTACTGGAGTTGTCATATCAGGAGTAGTACTGGTGTTGTCATATCAGGAGTAGTACTGGTAGTGTCATATCAGGAGTAGTACTGGTAGTGTCATATCAGGAGTAGTACTGTTGGTGTTTGGAACATATCAGTAGTAGTACTGGTGGTGTTGGGAACATATCAAGAGTAGTACTGGTAGTGTTTGGAACATATCAGGAGTAGTACTGGTGGTGTTGGGAACATATCAGGAGTAGTACTGGTGGTGTTGGGAACATGTCAGGAGTAGTACTGGTGGTGTTGGGAACATATCAGGAGTAGTACTGGTAGTGTTGGGAACATGTCAGGAGTAGTACTGGTGGTGTTGGGAACATATCAGGAGTAGTACTGGTAGTGTTTGGAACATATCAGGAGTAGTACTGGTGGTGTTGGGAACATATCAGGAGTAGTACTGGTGGTGTTGGGAACATATCAGGAGTAGTACTGGTGGTGTTGGGAACATATCAGGAGTAGTACTGGTAGTGTCATATCAGGAGTAGTACTGGTAGTGTCATATCAGGAGTAGTACTGGTAGTGTCATATCAGGAGTAGTACTGGTGGTGTTAGAAACATATCAGGAGTAGTACTGGTGTTGTCATATCAGGAGTAGTACTGGTGTTGTCATATCAGGAGTAGTACTGGTGTTGTCATATCAGGAGTAGTACTGGTTTTGTCATATCAGGAGTAGTACTGGTGTTGTCATATCAGGAGTAGTATTGGTGTTGTCATATCAGGAGTAGTACTGGTAGTGTCATATCAGGAGTAGTACTGGTGTTGTCATATCAGGAGTAGTACTGGTGTTGTCAAATCAGGAGTAGTACTGGTGTTGTCATATCAAGAGTTGTACTGGTGTTGTCATATCAGGAGTAGTACTGGTGTTGTCATATCAGGAGTAGTACTGGTGTTGTCATAACAAGAGTTGTACTGGTGTTGTCATATCAGGAGTAGTACTGGTGTTGTCATATCAGGAGTAGTACTGGTAGTGTCATATCAGGAGTAGTACTGGTAGTGTCATATCAGGAGTAGTACTGGTGTTGTCATATCAGGAGTAGTACTGGTAGTGTCATATCAGGAGTAGTACTGGTAGTGTCATATTAGGAGTAGTACTGTTGGTGTTTGGAACATATCAGGAGTAGTACTGGTGGTGTTTGGAACATGACAGGAGTAGTACTGGTGGTGTTGGGAACATATCAGGAGTAGTACTGGTGGTGTTGGGAACATGTCAGGAGTAGTACTGGTGGTGTTGGGAACATATCAGGAGTAGTACTGGTAGTGTTGGGAACATATCAGGAGTAGTACTGGTGGTGTTGGGAACATATCAGGAGTAGTACTGGTGGTGTTGGGAACATGTCAGGAGTAGTACTGGTGGTGTTGGGAACATATCAGGAGTAGTACTGGTAGTGTTGGGAACATGTCAGGAGTAGTACTGGTGGTGTTGGGAACATATCAGGAGTAGTACTGGTAGTGTTTGGAACATATCAGGAGTAGTACTGGTGGTGTTGGGAACATATCAGGAGTAGTACTGGTGGTGTTGGGAACATATCAGGAGTAGTACTGGTGGTGTTGGGAACATATCAGGAGTAGTACTGGTAGTGTCATATCAGGAGTAGTACTGGTAGTGTCATATCAGGAGTAGTACTGGTAGTGTCATATCAGGAGTAGTACTGGTGGTGTTAGAAACATATCAGGAGTAGTACTGGTGTTGTCATATCAGGAGTAGTACTGGTGTTGTCATATCAGGAGTAGTACTGGTGTTGTCATATCAGGAGTAGTACTGGTTTTGTCATATCAGGAGTAGTACTGGTGTTGTCATATCAGGAGTAGTATTGGTGTTGTCATATCAGGAGTAGTACTGGTAGTGTCATATCAGGAGTAGTACTGGTGTTGTCATATCAGGAGTAGTACTGGTGTTGTCAAATCAGGAGTAGTACTGGTGTTGTCATATCAAGAGTTGTACTGGTGTTGTCATATCAGGAGTAGTACTGGTGTTGTCATATCAGGAGTAGTACTGGTGTTGTCATAACAAGAGTTTTACTGGTGTTGTCATATCAAGAGTAGTACTGGTGTTGTCATATCAGGAGTAGTACTGGTGTTGTCATATCAGGAGTAGTTCTGGTAGTGTCATATCAGGAGTAGTACTGGTGATGTCATATCAGGAGTAGTACTGGTGTTGTCATATCAGGAGTAGTACTGGTGTTGTCATAACAAGAGTTGTACTGGTGTTGTCATATCAGGAGTAGTACTGGTGTTGTCATATCAGGAGTAGTACTGGTAGTGTCATATCAGGAGTAGTACTGGTAGTGTCATATCAGGAGTAGTACTGGTGTTGTCATATCAGGAGTAGTACTGGTAGTGTCATATCAGGAGTAGTACTGGTAGTGTCATATTAGGAGTAGTACTGTTGGTGTTTGGAACATATCAGGAGTAGTACTGGTGGTGTTTGGAACATGACAGGAGTAGTACTGGTAGTGTTTGGAACATATCAGGAGTAGTACTGGTGGTGTTGGGAACATATGAGGAGTAGTACTGGTAGTGTTTGGAACATATCAAGAGTAGTACTGGTGGTGTTGGGAACATATCAAGAGTAGTACTGGTGGTTTTGGGAACATATCAGGAGTAGTACTGGTGGTGTTGGGAACATATCAAGAGTAGTACTGGTGGTTTTGGGAACATATCAGGAGTAGTACTGGTGGTTTGGGAACATATCAGGAGTAGTACTGGTGGTGTTGGGAACATATCAAGAGTAGTACTGGTGGTATTGGAAACATATCAGGAGTAGTACTGGTGTTGTCATACCAGGAGTAGTACTGGTGTTGTCATATCAGGAGTAGTACTGGTGTTGTCATATCAAGAGTAGTACTGGTGTTGTCATATCAGGAGTAGTACTGGTGTTGTCATATCAGGAGTAGTACTGGTGTTGTCATATCAGGAGTAGTACTGGTGTTGTCATATCAGGAGTAGTACTGGTAGTGTCATATCAGGAGTAGTACTGGTAGTGTCATATCAGGAGTAGTACTGGTGTTGTCATATCAGGAGTAGTACTGGTAGTGTCATATCAGGAGTAGTACTGGTAGTGTCATATTAGGAGTAGTACTGTTGGTGTTTGGAACATATCAGGAGTAGTACTGGTGGTGTTTGGAACATGACAGGAGTAGTACTGGTGGTGTTGGGAACATATCAGGAGTAGTACTGGTGGTGTTGGGAACATATCAGGAGTAGTACTGGTGGTGTTGGGAACATATCAGGAGTAGTACTGGTGGTGTTTGGAACATGACAGGAGTAGTACTGGTGGTGTTGGGAACATGTCAGGAGTAGTACTGGTGGTTTTGGGAACATATCAGGAGTAGTACTGGTGGTTTTGGGAACATATCAGGAGTAGTACTGGTGTTGTCATACCAGGAGTAGTACTGGTGTTGTCATATCAGGAGTAGTACTGGTGTTGTCATATCAGGAGTAGTACTGGTAGTGTCATATCAGGAGTAGTACTGGTGTTGTCATATCAGGAGTAGTACTGGTGTTGTCATATCAGGAGTAGTACTGGTGTTGTCATATCAGGAGTAGTACTGGTAGTGTCATATCAGGAGTAGTACTGGCAGTGTCATATCAGGAGTAGTACTGGTGTTGTAATATCAGGAGTAGTACTGGTGTTGTCATATCAGGAGTAGTACTGGTGTTGTCATATCAGGAGTAGTACTGGTGTTGTCATATCAAGAGTAGTACTGGTAGTGTTTGGAACATATCAGGAGTAGTACTGGTGTTGTAATATCAGGAGTAGTACTGGTAGTGTCATATCAGGAGTAGTACTGGTGTTGTCATATCACATAGGGCTGGTCTAAGAGTGTGCCCGTAGGGCTGGTCTGTGAGTGTGCCCGTAGGGCTGGTCTGTGAGTGTGCATGTAGGGCTGGTCTGTGAGTGTGCCCGTAGGGCTGGTCTGTGAGTGTGCCCGTAGGGCTGGTCTGTGAGTGTGCCCGTAGGGCTGGTCTGTGAGTGTGCCCGTAGGGCTGGTCTGTGAGTGTGCATGTAGGGCTGGTCTGTGAGTGTACACGTAGGGCTGGTCTGTGAGTGTACACATAGGGCTGGTCTGTGAGTGTGCCCGTAGGGCTGGTCTGTGAGTGTGCACTTAGGGCTGGTCTGTGAGTGTGCATGTAGGGCTGGTCTGTGAGTGTGCCCGTAGGGCTGGTCTGTGAGTGTGCTCGTAGGGCTGGTCTGTGAGTGTGCCCGTAGGGCTGGCCTGTGAGTGTGCCCGTAGCGCTGGTCTGTGAGTGTACACGTAGGGCTGGTCTGTGAGTGTGCCCGTAGGGCTGGTCTGTGAGTGTACACGTAGGGCTGGTCTGTGAGTGTACACGTAGGGCTGGTCTGTGAGTGTACACGTAGGGCTGGTCTGTGAGTGTGCCCGTCACACAGGGTGAAAAGGGGCTGAAGGTGCAGTGTACTGCCATGAACATTTAGAAAACCACTACTGTCGGTAAATAATGAAAAGAGTCTAAGGATAAAACCACAAGGTAAACATTCAGACGAGTCATGGTTGAGTGAGGGAAGGTCATTCATGTTTAGTTGAACTTGGGCTGTGGAAACGTCCAGCTATCTATGTGAATTTGCTGGTGCAGGAAAGCATCCTTATCTCCAATAGGATCATGTATCCTACGTCTAGGTTAACATGCACTGCCAACTACTGTTGACCGTGTGCTACTGCAACACAATATATATTTGAGATGGAGAATGGGGACTGATTTTTCATTGCAGGTTAAAGTTTAAAGTATAATACAAAAAACGATGTCAGATCTGAAATCTATTGTACAGGGTGGCGGCAGAGTTGACCTAGAACCCTCAAATTCAAACCTCAAAGCCAGTTCCACAGCTTTTGGCTATTGTTACCCTCTAATCAGGAACTGATTTAGACATGGGTCAGCATATGGTTAATTTAGGTAGAACAGAAAACCAGCAGTGGTCCGGACCTCGTAGGGTACGATTTGAGTACCTCTGACATAGAAGATAGAGGGGTTTGTAGGGTTGACATTGGAAGGGGGTCCATGTCTTCCCCAGGTTAGTAAGTCAGGGCTGTCAGTGGTCCATGTCTTCACCAGGTTAGTAAGTCAGGACTGTAAGTGGTCCATGTCTACACCAGGTTAGTAAGTCAGGACTGTCAGTGGTCCATGTCTTCACCAGGTTAGTAAGTCAGGACTGTCAGTGGTCCATGTCTACACCAGGTTAGTAAGTCAGGACTGTCAGTGGTCCATGTCTACACCAGGTTAGTAAGTCAGGACTGTCAGTGGTCCATGTCTTCACCAGGTTAGTAAGTCAGGACTGTCAGTGGTCCATGTCTACACCAGGTTAGTAAGTCAGGACTGTCAGTGGTCCATGTCTTCACCAGGTTAGTAAGTCAGGACTGTCAGTGGTCCATGTCTACACCAGGTTAGTAAGTCAGGACTGTCAGTGGTCCATGTCTTCACCAGGTTAGTAAGTCAGGGCTGTCAGTGGTCCATGTCTTCACCAGGTTAGTAAGTCAGGGCTGTCAGTGGTCCATGTCTTCACCAGGTTAGTAAGTCAGGACTGTCAGTGGTCCATGTCTTCACCAGGTTAGTAAGTCAGGACTGTCAGTGGTCCATGTCTACACCAGGTTAGTAAGTCAGGTCTGTCAGTGGTCCATGTCTACACCAGGTTAGTAAGTCAGGACTGTCAGTGGTCCATGTCTTCACCAGGTTAGTAAGTCAGGACTGTCAGTGGTCCATTTCTTCACCAGGTTAGTAAGTCAGGACTGTCAGTGGTCCATGTCTTCACCAGGTTAGTAAGTCAGGACTGTCAGTGGTCCATGTCTACACCAGGTTAGTAAGTCAGGACTGTCAGTGGTCCATGTCTACACCAGGTTAGTAAGTCAGGACTGTCAGTGGTCCATGTCTTCACCAGGTTAGTAAGTCAGGACTGTCAGTGGTCCATGTCTACACCAGGTTAGTAAGTCAGGACTGTCAGTGGTCCATGTCTTCACCAGGTTAGTAAGTCAGGACTGTCAGTGGTCCATGTCTACACCAGGTTAGTAAGTCAGGACTGTCAGTGGTCCATGTCTTCACCAGGTTAGTAAGTCAGGGCTGTCAGTGGTCCATGTCTTCACCAGGTTAGTAAGTCAGGGCTGTCAGTGGTCCATGTCTTCACCAGGTTAGTAAGTCAGGACTGTCAGTGGTCCATGTCTTCACCAGGTTAGTAAGTCAGGACTGTCAGTGGTCCATGTCTACACCAGGTTAGTAAGTCAGGTCTGTCAGTGGTCCATGTCTACACCAGGTTAGTAAGTCAGGACTGTCAGTGGTCCATGTCTTCACCAGGTTAGTAAGTCAGGACTGTCAGTGGTCCATTTCTTCACCAGGTTAGTAAGTCAGGACTGTCAGTGGTCCATGTCTTCACCAGGTTAGTAAGTCAGGACTGTCAGTGGTCCATTTCTTCACCAGGTTAGTAAGTCAGGTCTGTCAGTGGTCCATGTCTTCACCAGGTTAGTAAGTCAGGACTGTCAGTGGTCCATGTCTACACCAGGTTAGTAAGTCAGGGCTGTCAGTGGTCCATGTCTTTACCAGGTTAGTAAGTCAGGACTGTCAGTGGTCCATGTCTTCACCAGGTTAGTAAGTCAGGACTGTCAGTGGTCCATGTCTTCACCAGGTTAGTAAGTCAGGACTGTCAGTGGTCCATGTCTTCACCAGGTTAGTAAGTCAGGACTGTCAGTGGTCAATGTCTTCACCAGGTTAGTAAGTCAGGACTGTCAGTGGTCCATGTCTACACCAGGTTAGTAAGTCAGGGCTGTCAGTGGTCCATGTCTTCACCAGGTTAGTAAGTCAGGACTGTCAGTGGTCCATGTCTTCACCAGGTTAGTAAGTCAGGACTGTCAGTGGTCCATGTCTACACCAGGTTAGTAAGTCAGGACTGTCAGTGGTCAATGTCTTCCCCAGGTTAGTAAGTCAGGACTGTCAGTGGTCAATGTCTTCACCAGGTTAGTAAGTCAGGACTGTCAGTGGTCCATTTCTTCACCAGGTTAGTAAGTCAGGACTGTCAGTGGTCAATGTCTTCCCCAGGTTAGTAAGTCAGGACTGTCAGTGGTCAATGTCTTCACCAGGTTAGTAAGTCAGGGCTGTCAGTGGTCCATGTCTTCACCAGGTTAGTAAGTCAGGACTGTCAGTGGTCAATGTCTTCACCAGGTTAGTAAGTCAGGACTGTCAGTGGTCAATGTCTTCCCCAGGTTAGTAAGTCAGGACTGTCAGTGGTCAATGTCTTCCCCAGGTTAGTAAGTCAGGACTGTCAGTGGTCAATGTCTTCACCAGGTTAGTAAGTCAGGGCTATCAGTGGTCCATGTCTTCACCAGGTTAGTAAGTCAGGACTGTCAGTGGTCCATGTCTTCACCAGGTTAGTAAGTCAGGACTGTCAGTGGTCAATGTCTTCACCAGGTTAGTAAGTCAGGACTGTCAGTGGTCCATGTCTACACCAGGTTAGTAAGTCAGGGCTGTCAGTGGTCCATGTCTTCACCAGGTTAGTAAGTCAGGACTGTCAGTGGTCCATGTCTTCACCAGGTTAGTAAGTCAGGACTGTCAGTGGTCCATGTCTTCACCAGGTTAGTAAGTCAGGACTGTCAGTGGTCCATTTCTTCACCAGGTTAGTAAGTCAGGACTGTCAGTGGTCCATGTCTTCACCAGGTTAGTAAGTCAGGACTGTCAGTGGTCCATGTCTACACCAGGTTAGTAAGTCAGGACTGTCAGTGGTCCATGTCTACACCAGGTTAGTAAGTCAGGACTGTCAGTGGTCCATGTCTTCACCAGGTTAGTAAGTCAGGACTGTCAGTGGTCCATGTCTACACCAGGTTAGTAAGTCAGGACTGTCAGTGGTCCATGTCTTCACCAGGTTAGTAAGTCAGGACTGTCAGTGGTCCATGTCTACACCAGGTTAGTAAGTCAGGACTGTCAGTGGTCCATGTCTTCACCAGGTTAGTAAGTCAGGGCTGTCAGTGGTCCATGTCTTCACCAGGTTAGTAAGTCAGGGCTGTCAGTGGTCCATGTCTTCACCAGGTTAGTAAGTCAGGACTGTCAGTGGTCCATGTCTTCACCAGGTTAGTAAGTCAGGACTGTCAGTGGTCCATGTCTACACCAGGTTAGTAAGTCAGGTCTGTCAGTGGTCCATGTCTACACCAGGTTAGTAAGTCAGGACTGTCAGTGGTCCATGTCTTCACCAGGTTAGTAAGTCAGGACTGTCAGTGGTCCATTTCTTCACCAGGTTAGTAAGTCAGGACTGTCAGTGGTCCATGTCTTCACCAGGTTAGTAAGTCAGGACTGTCAGTGGTCCATGTCTACACCAGGTTAGTAAGTCAGGACTGTCAGTGGTCCATGTCTACACCAGGTTAGTAAGTCAGGGCTGTCAGTGGTCCATGTCTTTACCAGGTTAGTAAGTCAGGACTGTCAGTGGTCCATGTCTTCACCAGGTTAGTAAGTCAGGACTGTCAGTGGTCCATGTCTACACCAGGTTAGTAAGTCAGGTCTGTCAGTGGTCCATGTCTACACCAGGTTAGTAAGTCAGGACTGTCAGTGGTCCATGTCTTCACCAGGTTAGTAAGTCAGGACTGTCAGTGGTCCATTTCTTCACCAGGTTAGTAAGTCAGGACTGTCAGTGGTCCATGTCTTCACCAGGTTAGTAAGTCAGGACTGTCAGTGGTCCATTTCTTCACCAGGTTAGTAAGTCAGGTCTGTCAGTGGTCCATGTCTTCACCAGGTTAGTAAGTCAGGACTGTCAGTGGTCCATGTCTACACCAGGTTAGTAAGTCAGGGCTGTCAGTGGTCCATGTCTTTACCAGGTTAGTAAGTCAGGACTGTCAGTGGTCCATGTCTTCACCAGGTTAGTAAGTCAGGACTGTCAGTGGTCCATGTCTTCACCAGGTTAGTAAGTCAGGACTGTCAGTGGTCCATGTCTTCACCAGGTTAGTAAGTCAGGACTGTCAGTGGTCAATGTCTTCACCAGGTTAGTAAGTCAGGACTGTCAGTGGTCCATGTCTACACCAGGTTAGTAAGTCAGGGCTGTCAGTGGTCCATGTCTTCACCAGGTTAGTAAGTCAGGACTGTCAGTGGTCCATGTCTTCACCAGGTTAGTAAGTCAGGACTGTCAGTGGTCCATGTCTACACCAGGTTAGTAAGTCAGGACTGTCAGTGGTCAATGTCTTCCCCAGGTTAGTAAGTCAGGACTGTCAGTGGTCAATGTCTTCACCAGGTTAGTAAGTCAGGACTGTCAGTGGTCCATTTCTTCACCAGGTTAGTAAGTCAGGACTGTCAGTGGTCAATGTCTTCCCCAGGTCAGTAAGTCAGGACTGTCAGTGGTCAATGTCTTCACCAGGTTAGTAAGTCAGGGCTGTCAGTGGTCCATGTCTTCACCAGGTTAGTAAGTCAGGACTGTCAGTGGTCAATGTCTTCACCAGGTTAGTAAGTCAGGACTGTCAGTGGTCAATGTCTTCCCCAGGTTAGTAAGTCAGGACTGTCAGTGGTCAATGTCTTCCCCAGGTTAGTAAGTCAGGACTGTCAGTGGTCAATGTCTTCACCAGGTTAGTAAGTCAGGACTGTCAGTGGTCCATTTCTTCACCAGGTTAGTAAGTCAGGACTGTCAGTGGTCAATGTCTTCCCCAGGTTAGTAAGTCAGGACTGTCAGTGGTCAATGTCTTCACCAGGTTAGTAAGTGGTCAGTGGTCAATGTCTTCCCCAGGTTAGTAAGTCAGGACTGTCAGTGGTCCATGTCTTCACCAGGTTAGTAAGTCAGGACTGTCAGTGGTCCATGTCTACACCAGGTTAGTAAGTCAGGACTGTCAGTGGTCCATGTCTTCACCAGGTTAGTAAGTCAGGACTGTCAGTGGTCCATGTCTACACCAGGTTAGTAAGTCAGGACTGTCAGTGGTCCATGTCTTCACCAGGTTAGTAAGTCAGGGCTGTCAGTGGTCCATGTCTTCACCAGGTTAGTAAGTCAGGGCTGTCAGTGGTCCATGTCTTCACCAGGTTAGTAAGTCAGGACTGTCAGTGGTCCATGTCTACACCAGGTTAGTAAGTCAGGGCTGTCAGTGGTCCATGTCTTCACCAGGTTAGTAAGTCAGGACTGTCAGTGGTCCATGTCTTCACCGGGTTAGTAAGTCAGGACTGTCAGTGGTCCATTTCTTCACCAGGTTAGTAAGTCAGGACTGTCAGTGGTCCATGTCTTCACCAGGTTAGTAAGTCAGGACTGTCAGTGGTCCATGTCTACACCAGGTTAGTAAGTCAGGACTGTCAGTGGTCAATGTCTTCCCCAGGTTAGTAAGTCAGGACTGTCAGTGGTCAATGTCTTCACCAGGTTAGTAAGTCAGGACTGTCAGTGGTCCATTTCTTCACCAGGTTAGTAAGTCAGGACTGTCAGTGGTCAATGTCTTCCCCAGGTTAGTAAGTCAGGACTGTCAGTGGTCAATGTCTTCACCAGGTTAGTAAGTCAGGACTGTCAGTGGTCAATGTCTTCCCCAGGTTAGTAAGTCAGGACTGTCAGTGGTCAATGTCTTCACCAGGTTAGTAAGTCAGGACTGTCAGTGGTCAATGTCTTCCCCAGGTTAGTAAGTCAGGACTGTCAGTGGTCCATGTCTACACCAGGTTAGTAAGTCAGGACTGTCAGTGGTCAATGTCTTCCCCAGGTTAGTAAGTCAGGACTGTCAGTGGTCAATGTCTTCACCAGGTTAGTAAGTCAGGACTGTCAGTGGTCCATGTCTACACCAGGTTAGTAAGTCAGGACTGTCAGTGGTCCATGTCTACACCAGGTTAGTAAGTCAGGGCTGTCAGTGGTCTATCCAGGTGGATTTTGTCAAACTCTCCAGGGAACGTAAACCCTGGGCAGCCAGGGTTATACACATACAAACAGTTGTCCGGTTGGTCTAGCCGCCTGCCTGCCCCGTGCCTGTCTCTGGCTGCGGTACCCATAGAGCTGCTCTGCGTTAGGACAGAGGTTAAAGGTTAATGGAACAGAGTGGTGCTAGGCCAGGATCCTCTGTGGATTTGGTAAACAGTGAACTAGCAGATTAATAGTGGAGAAGGAGAGCGAGAGAGAATCAGACCTCACATAGCCCCAGGACAGCAACACAATCATGAGAAAACAAAATGATTATTACTTGACACATTGGAAAGAATTAACCAAAAAAACTGATCAACCTGTAATGCTATTTGGCCCTAAACAGAGAGTTCACAGTGGCAGAATACCTGACTACCTTGACTTATTCATACTTAAGGAAAGCTTTGACTATGTACAGACTCAGTGAGCATGGCCTTGCTATTGAGAAAGGCCACCGTAGGCAGACCTGGCTCTCAAGAGAAGACAGGCTATGCGCAGACTGCCCACAAAATGAGGTGGAAACTGAGCTGCACATCCTAACCTCCTGCCAAACGTATGACCATAATAGAGACACATATTTAACTCAGCTAACACGCCCAGCCTCAGCTAACACCCAAGCCCCAGCCTCAGCTAACAACTTAGCCCCAGCTCACACCCCCAGCTAACATCCCCAGCCCCAGCTAACACCCCCACCCCAAACACCAGCTAACACCCCCACCCCCACCCCCAGCCCCAGCAAACACCCCACACCCAGCCTCCGCTAACATCCCCAGCCTCAGCTAACACCTCTCTAGCGATTGTTCTGATAAAGAGATGATATTGAATGTCACAGCTTTAATGCAAAGGATGGCATGTTTGTTTTCACTACAACAACAAAAAAGAACACATATCATTACCATATATTTGCCACAATCAATGACTTGGAGAGCTTTTTGACCATACATGGAAAGAAAGAGTTGAGAATAAGAGTCTTTCATTCCACTATGGAATCCCGTAGACCTACACCTAATATTTTATTTAACCTTCATTTACCTAGGAAAGTAGGAACAAACGCTTTTTTTAACAATGACAATCTAAATAACAACTATATAGTCAGTGTCTTATATTCTTCTGAGTCTCCTCGGACATTACTGTACTGTACAGCACAGCATTACCCGCTTCCACCACCCTCTCTCTTTCCCCCAATGAATCACCCCCCCCCCCCCTACGGGCTTTCAGTTGGCCAGCAGGGAGGTCAGCCCCCCCTCACCCTCCAGTCACTCCCAGCTACAGCTACAGCTTCCATTGTACCGCCTCACAATGGAACAGAGTCTTTCATCTTCGAAGGGTGCACTCCTCCTCCTCTTTCCCCTCCTCTCTTCTCATCTTTCTCCTTGTGTTTTTCAGATTAAGCATTGACCTTCCATTCATCGCAGCAGAGAGGAGGAAAGGAGAGAAAGTAAGGAAATTTATGAAACTATAATGAATTGGAGTGAGGGAGCGAGAGAGAGAGTGATGAAGGGAGGGAGCGAGAGAGAGTGATGAAGGGAGGGAGAGAGAGAGATGAAGGGAGGGAGAGAGAGAGAGTGATGAAGGGAGGGAGCGAGAGAGTGATGAAGGGAGGGAGAGAGAGAGAGTGATGAAGGGAGGGAGAGAGAGAGTGATGAAGGGAGGGAGAGAGAGAGTGATGAAGGGAGGGAGAGAGAGAGTGACGAAGAGAGGGTGAGGGCTGTTGTTCTCTGTCTTCAGTAATTAAAAGGCCTGGAGACATATCTATCCAATGCATATTGTTTTTGTCTAATTGACAAAAATTGCTCTCCCCAAATGTCTTAATTGGTACATAGTGGTAGCATGGTTTAGGCTAAGGGTGAGGCTAAGAATGGGGAGGGTAGGGTAGGGATGTTGGGAGCTTCAGTATCTGGGATAAGGACAACTATAGCTCTTCTGTGTTACTGTAGCCCCATTGAGGTGTTGTGAATTTTGGGGATTGTAACCTAACCCAATGTACTGTAGCCCCATTGAGGTATTGTGGATTTTGGGGGTCATAACCAAACCCCATGCAGCCATGGTACAGCAGAGCAGGCTGACTGGTCTTTAGTAGATGGTCCACACAAACACTTTCTGGGACTGGAATTATCTTTCTGT
Source organism: Oncorhynchus gorbuscha (assembly GCF_021184085.1). Lineage (NCBI taxonomy): Eukaryota > Metazoa > Chordata > Actinopteri > Salmoniformes > Salmonidae > Oncorhynchus > Oncorhynchus gorbuscha. Next base: position 87,493,703 of record NC_060182.1, read on the forward strand.
TGCCCCTGTACTCTACCACCCAGTACTCTACCACCTCAGTACTCTACCACCCAGTACTCTACCACCTCAGTACTCTATCACCCAGTACTCTACCACCTCAGTACCCTACCACACCAGTATCCTACCACCTCAATACTCTACCACCTCAGTACTCTACCACCCCAGTATCCTACCACCTCAATACTCTACCACCTCAGTACTCTACCACCCCAGTACTCTAGCACCCCAGTACTCTACCACCTCAGTACCCTACCACCCCAGTACTCTACCACCCCAGTACTCTACCACCCCAGTACTCTATCACCTCAGTACCCTACCACCCCAGTACTCTACCACCTCAGTACTCTACCATCCCAGTACTCTAGCACCCCAGTACTCTACCACCTCAGTACTCTACCACCCCAGTACTCAACCACCCCAGTACTCTACCACCTCAGTACTCTACCACCCCAGTACTCTACCACCCCAGTACCCTACCACCCCAGTACTCTACCACCCCAGTACTCTACCACCTCAGTACTCTACCACCCCAGTACTCTACCACCCTAGTATCCAACCACCTCGTACTCTACCACCCAGTACTCTACCACCCAGTACTCTACCACCCAGTACTCTACCACCCAGTACTTAGTAGATGGTCCACACAAACACTTTCTGGGACTGGAATGATCTTTCTGTTGCCCCAGTACTCTACCACCCAGTACTCTACCACCTCAGTACTCTACCACCTCAGTACTCTACCACCTCAGTACTCTACCACCCAGTACTCTACCACCTCAGTACCCTACCACCCCAGTATCCTACCACCTCCGTACTCTACCACCCAGTACTCGACACTGGGTCAGGTCTTAGCAGAGGGCCAGAAGGGAGAGACAATACACTGAGTCAGGTATTAGCAGAGGGCCAGAAGGGAGAGACAATACACTGGGTCAGGTATTAGCAGAGGGCCAGAAGGGAGAGACAATAAACTGGGTCAGGTATTAGCAGAGGGCCAGGAGTGAGAGACAATATACTGGGTCAGGTGTTAGCAGAGGGCCAGAGGGAGAGACAATACACTGGGTCAGGTATTAGCAGAGGTCCATGAGGGAGTGACAATACACTGGGTCAGGTATTAGCAGAGGGCCAGGAGGGAGAGACAATACACTGGGTCAGGTATTAGCAGAGGTCCATGAGGGAGTGACAATACACTGGGTCAGGTATTAGCAGAGGGCCAGAGGGAGAGACAATACACTGGGTCAGGTATTAGCAGAGGGCCAGGAGGGAGAGACAATACACTGGGTCAGGTCTTAGCAGAGGGCCAGGAGGGAGAGACAATACACCGGGTCAGGTATTAGCAGAGGGCCAGGAGGGAGAGGCTACGGTGGTAGAGTACTGAGGTGGTAGAGTACTGGGGTGGTAGGGTACTCAGGTGGTAGAGTACTGGGGTGGTAGAGTACTGGGGTGGTAAGCTACTAGGGTGGTAGAGTACTGGGGTGGTCGGGTACTGAGGTGGTAGAGTACTGGGGTGGTAGGGTACTGGGCTGCTAGAGTACTGGGGTGGTAGAGTACTGAGATGGTAGATGTTGGGGTGCTAGAGTACTGGGGTGGTAGAGTACTGAGGTGGTAGAGTACTGGGGTGGTAGAGTACTGGGGTGGTAGAGTACTGAGGTGGTATAGTACTGGGTGGTAGAGTACTCTTTTTCTTCTCTTTCTCCCCTCCTCTCTTTTCTTCTCTCCCCTCTGTTTTCTTCGCTCCCCTCTCTTTTCTTCTCTTTCCCCCTCCTCTCTTTTCTTCTCTTTCCCCCCTCCTCTCTTTACTTTTCTTCTCTTTCCTCCCCTCCTCTCTTTCTTTTCTTCTCTTTCTCCCCTCCTCTCTTTTCTTCTTTCTCCCCTCCTCTCTTTTCTTCTTTCTCCCCTCCTCTTTTTTCTTCTCTTTCTCCCCTCTCTTTTCTTCTATTTCTCCCCTCCTCTCTTTTCTTCTTTCTCACCCTCTCTTGTCTTCTCTTTCTCCCCCTCTCTTTTCTTCTCTTTCTCCCCTCTCTTTTCTTCTCTTTCCCCCTATCTTTTCTTCTCTTTCCCCCTCCTCTCTTTACTTTTCTTCTCTTTCTCCCCTCCTCTCTTTTCTACTTTCTCCCCTCCTGTCTTTTCTACTTTCTCCCCTCCTCTCTTTTCTTCTCTTTCTCCACTCCTCTCTTTTCTTCTCTCTCTTTACTTTTCTTCTCTTTCTCCCCTCCTCTCTTTTCTTCTCTTTCTCCCCTCCTCTCTTTTCTACTTTCTCCCCTCCTCTCTTTTCTTCTCTTTCTCCACTCCTCTCTTTTCTTCTCTTTCTCCCCTCCTCTTTTTTCTTCTCTTTCTCCCCTCCTCTCTTTTCTTCTCTTTCTCCCCTCCTCTCTTTTCTTCTCCTCCCCCTCTCTTTTCTTCTCTTTCCCCCTCTCTTTTATTTTATTCTCTTTCGCCCCTCCTCTCCTTTCTTCTCTTTCTCCCCTCCTCTCTTTTCTTCTCTTTCTCCCCTCCTCTCTTTTCTTCTTTCTCCCCTCCTCTCTTTTCTTCTCTTTCTCCCCTCCTCTTTTTTTCTTCTCTTTCTCCCCCTCTCTTTTCTCTTTCTCCACCTCTTTTTTCTTCTCTTTCTCCCTCCTCTCTTTTCTTCTTTCTCTCCCTCTCTTTTTTCTCTTTCTTCTCTTTCTTCTCTTTCTCCCCCTCTCTTTTCTTCTCTTTCCCCTATCTTTTCTTCTCCTTCTCCACCTCTCTTTTCTTCTCTTTCTCCCCTCCTCTCTTTTCTTCTCTTTCTCCCCTCCTCTCTTTTCTACTTTCTCCCCTCCTCTCTTTTCTTCTCTTTCTCCCCTCCTCTCTTTTCTTTCCTCCCCCTCTCTTTTCTTCTCTTTCCCCCTCTCTTTTATTTTATTCTCTTTCGCCCCTCCTCTCCTTTCTTCTCTTTCTCCCCTCCTCTCTTTTCTTCTCTTTCTCCCCTCCTCTCTTTTCTTCTTTCTCCCCTCCTCTCTTTTTTCTTCTTTCTCCCCTCCTCTCTTTTCTTCTCTTTCTCCCCTCCTCTCTTTTCTACTTTCTCCCCCTCTCTTTTCTCTTTCTCCACCTCTCTTTTCTTCTCTTTCTCCCCTCCTCTCTTTTCTTCTTTCTCTCCCTCTCTTTTCTTCTCTTTCTCCCCCTCTCTTTTCTTCTCTTTCTCCCCCTCTCTTTTCTTCTCTTTTCCCCCTATCTTTTCTTCTCCTTCTCCACCTCTCTTTTCTTCTCTTTCTCCCCTCCTCTCTTTTCTTCTCTTTCTCCCCTCCTCTCTTTTCTTCTCCTCTCCCCCTCTCTTTTATTTTATTCTCTTTCGCCCCTCCTCTCTTTTCTTCTCTTTCCCCCTCTCTTTTCTTTTCTTCTCTTTCGCCCCTCCTCTCTTTTCTTCTCTTTCTCCCTCCTCTCTTTTCTTTTTCTCTCCCCTCTCTTTCTCTCTTTCCCTCTCTTTTCTTCTCTTTTCCCCCTCTTTTTTTCTTTTCTTTTCCCTCCTCTCTTTTCTTGTCTTTTCCTTTTCCTTTTTCCCCCTCTCTTTTCTTCTCTTTCGCCCCACCTGTCTTTCCTCTCCCCCCTTTCTTTTCTTCTCTTTCTCCCCTCCTCTCTTTTCTTCTCTTTCCCCCTCCTCTCTTTTCTTCTCTTTTGCCCCCTCTCTTTTCTTCTCTTTCGCCCCACCTCTCTTTTCCTCTCTTCCCTCCTTTCTTTTCTTCTCTTTCGCCCCTCCTCTCTTTTCTTCTCTTTCTCCCCCTCTCTTTTCTTCTCTTTCCCCCCTATTTTCTTCTCTTTTCTTCTTTTTTCGCCCCTCCTCTCTTTTCTTCTCTTTCCCCTCCTCTCTTTTCTTCTATTTCTCCCCTCCTCTCTTTTCTTCTCTTTCTCCCCCCTCTCTTTTCTTCTCTTTTCCCCCTCTCTTTTCTTCTCTTTCTCCCCGTCTTTTCTTTCTTTTTCCCCCTCTCTTCTATTTTCTTCTCTTTCTCCCCTCCTCTCTTTTCTTCTCTTTCCCCTCCTCTCTTTTCTTCTCTTTCTCCCCTCTCTTTTCTTCTCTTTCCCCCCTATCTTTTCTTCTCTTTCCCCCTCCTCTCTTTACTTTTCTTCTCTTTCTCCCCTCCTCTCTTTTCTTCTCTTTCTCCCCTCCTCTCTTTCTACTTTCTCCCCTCCTCTCTTTTCTTCTCTTTCTCCCCTCCTCTCTTTTCTTCTCTTTCTCCCCTCCTCTCTTTTCTACTTTCTCCACTCCTCTCTTTTCTTCTCTTTCTCCCCTCCTCTTTTTTCTTCTCTTTCTCCCCTCCTCTCTTTTCTTCTCTTTCTACCCTCCTCTCTTTTCTTCTCCTCCCCCTCTCTTTTCTTCTCTTTCCCCCTCTCTTTTATTTTATTCTCTTTCGCCCCTCCTCTCCTTTCTTCTCTTTCTCCCCTCCTCTCTTTTCTTCTCTTTCTCCCTCCTCTTTTTTCTTCTTTCTCCCCTCCTCTCTTTTCTTCTCTTTCTCCCCTCCTCTTTTTCTTCTCTTTCTCCCCCTCTCTTTTCTCTTTCTCCACCTCTCTTTTCTTCTCTTTCTCCCCTCCTCTCTTTTCTTCTTTCTCTCCCTCTCTTTTCTTGTCTTTCTCCCCCTCTCTTTTCTTCTCTTTCTCCCCCTCTCTTTTCTTCTCTTTCCCCCTATCTTTTCTTCTCCTTCTCCACCTCTCTTTTCTTCTCTTTCTCCCCTCCTCTCTTTTCTTCTCTTTCTCCCCTCCTCTCTTTTCTACTTTCTCCCCTCCTCTCTTTTCTTCTCTTTCTCCCCTCCTCTCTTTTCTTCTCTTTCTCCCCTCCTCTCTTTTCTACTTTCTCCCTCCTCTCTTTTCTTCTCTTTCTCCCCTCCTCTTTTTTCTTCTCTTTCTCCCCTCCTCTCTTTTCTTCTCTTTCTCCCCTCCTCTCTTTTCTTCTCCTCCCCTCTCTTTTCTTCTCTTTCCCCCCTCTCTTTTATTTTATTCTCTTTCGCCCCTCCTCTCCTTTCTTCTCTTTCTCCCCTCCTCTCTTTTCTTCTCTTTCTCCCCTCCTCTCTTTTCTTCTTTCTCCCCTCCTCTCTTTTCTTCTTTCTCCCCTCCTCTCTTTTCTTCTCTTTCTCCCCTCCTCTTTTTTCTTCTCTTTCTCCCCCTCTCTTTTCTCTTTCTCCACCTCTCTTTTCTTCTCTTTCTCCCCTCCTCTCTTTTCTTCTTTCTCTCCCTCTCTTTACTTCTCTTTCTCCCCCTCTCTTTTCTTCTCTTTCTCCCCCTCTCTTTTCTTCTCTTTCCCCCCTATCTTTTCTTCTCCTTCTCCACCTCTCTTTTCTTCTCTTTCTCCCCTCCTCTCTTTTCTTCTCTTTCTCCCCTCCTCTCTTTTCTTCTCCTCTCCCCTCTCTTTTATTTTATTCTCTTTCGCCCCTCCTCTCTTTTCTTCTCTTTCCCCCTCTCTTTTCTTTTCTTCTCTTTCGCCCCTCCTCTCTTTTCTTCTCTTTCTCCCCTCCTCTCTTTTCTTCTCTTTCTCTCCCCTCTCTTTTCTTCTCTTTCCCCCTCTCTTTTCTTCTCTTTCTCCCCCCTCTTTTCTTCTCTTTCCCCCTCTCTTTTCTTCTCTTTCTCTTTCTCCCCTCCTCTCTTTTCTTCTCTTTCGCCCCTCCTCTCTTTTCTTCTCTTTCCCCTCCTCTCTTTTCTTCTCTTTTGCCCCCTCTCTTTTCTTCTCTTTCGCCCCACCTGTCTTTCTTCTTCTCTTCCCCCCTTTCTTTTCTTCTCTTTCGCCCCTCCTCTCTTTTCTTCTCTTTCCCCTCCTCTCTTTTCTTCTCTTTTGCCCCCTCTCTTTTCTTCTCTTTCGCCCCTCCTCTCTTTTCTTCTCTTTCCCCTCCTCTCTTTTCTTCTATTTCTCCCCTCCTCTCTTTTCTTCTCTTTCTCTCCCCTCTCTTTTCTTCTCTTTCCCCCCTCTCTTTTCTTCTCTTTCTCGCCCTGTCTTTTCTTCTTTCCCCTCCTCTCTTTTCTTCTCTTTTTCCCTCCTCTCGTTTCTTCTCTTTCTCCCCTCCTCTCTTTTCTTCTCTTTCTCCCCTCCTCTCTTTTCTTCTCTTTCTCCCCTCCTCTCTTTTCTTCTCTTTCTCCCCCTCTCTTTTCTTCTCTTCCCCTCCTCTCTTTTCTTCTCTTTTTCCCCCTCTCTTTTATTTTCTTCTCTTTCACCCCTCCTCTCTTTTCTTCTCTTTCCCCTCCTCTCTTTTCTTCCCTTTCTCTCCTCCTCTCTTTTCTTCTCTTTCTCCCCCTCTCTTTTCTTCTCTTTCTCCCCCTCTCTTTTATTCTCTTCCCCCTCTTTTTTATTCTGTGCCCAAACTGTAAATATTTACCAATGTGCTGGTATTGAGAGTTGTTGTGCTCGTAACTGGATAGAGTACAGAGAGGGAGGGGCAGTAATTGGATAGATTACAGAGAGGGAGGGGCAGTGAATGACCATATGGCTCCCATAATGGGAGAGAACACAGAACACACACAAACACACACATCCGCTGTACACACACTGGCTATATGATCGTATTCTTGCTTTACCCAGTGAGAGACCCACTTGTGCTACTTTAGCCTTTGGCCACTTCAAACTTTCCAGAGACACATCAGCGTGGACTCAGTGGCCTCGACCATATGTTAGTGATGTGTTTCCTGTTAAGACTATTGTGCATTTACCAGACGCTCCGACTGAAACAGGATAACATGGACAATTGGCTCCTCATGCTTCATCCTGGCCAACCCTTAACTTCCTGTCTCAATGTGAACTCTGGCTCTAGCATGTCTTTCATAGGTTAGTTTCACAACTGTGAAACCTTCTGTATGTCAGTGTGTGTGTGTGTGTGTGTGTGTGTGTGTGTGTGTGTGTGTGTGTGTGTGTGTGTGTGTGTGTGTGTGTGTGTGTGTGTGTGTGTGTGTGTGTGTGTGTGTGTGTGTGTGTGTGTGTGTGTGTGTGTGTGTGTGTGTGTGTGTGTGTGTGTGTGTGTGTGTGTGTGTGTGTTTGGCTTCAATATTCTTGGGACCAGAAGTCCTCACAACAGTAGTTAAATCGAGTACAGGCTTAACTGAATGAACAACAGAGACAGAATGCAATATTGAATATTACTAAATAGTTTGGGGCATGAGCTTATCTATGAGAAATGCTACGCGGAGCCAGATGCTGATGACAGGTTGCCGGGCAGCTGGCATCAACCTGGCTACTATGCCCGTAGAATAGGAAACAAAGTTATTTATTTTATGCTTTCTTGATGAAGTTAAATGAGCATTCAGAGCAGCCTTTCTGATTGATCTTTAAGAAACTACATTAAAGCAGGTACAATTTGGACAAGTGGGGACATTTCGCCAGCCCCCAAAAGTGCAAAGGCTATTTTAGGTTTAGGCGTCAGGTTTAGGGTTAGGTTTAGAATTAGGGTTAGCGGTTAGGTTTAGTCTTAGGAAATAGGGTTAGGTTTAGGGTTATGGTTAGCTTTAAGGGTTAGCTTGAGGGGTTTTGGTCCCCACAATGATAATAAAGCAAACATATAATACCAGTCAGAAGTGTGGACACCTCCTCATTCAAGGGGTTCTCTTTATTTGACTATGTTCTACATTGTAGAATAATAGTGAATAAATCAAAACTATGAAATAACATGTTGAATCATGTAGTAACCAATATATTTTAGATTTTAGATTCTTCAAAGTAGCCACCCTTCGCCTTGATGACCGCTTTGCACACTCTTGGCATTCTCTCAACCAGCATCCCCTGGAATACTTTTCCAACAGTCTTGAAGGAGTTCCCACATATGCTGAGCTCTTGTTGGCTGCTTTCATTCACTATTCAGTCCAACTCATCCCTAATCATCTCAATTGGGTTGAGATCGGGTGATTGTGGAGGCCAGGTTATCTGATGCAGCACTCCATCACTATCCTTCTTGGTCAAAAAGCCTTTACACAGCCTGGGGGTGTGTTGAGTCATTGTCATGTTGAAAAACAAATGATAGTCCCACTAAGCCCAGCCAGATCTGATGGCGTACAGCTGCAGAATGCTGTGGTACCCATGCTGGTTAGGTGCTCCTTGAATTCTAAATAAATCACTGACCGTGTCACCAGAAAAGCACCCCTCACACCTCCTCCTCCATGCTTCACTGTGGGAAACACACATGCAGAGATCATCCAGTCACCTACTCTGCGTCTCACAAAGACACGGTGGTTGGAACCAAAAATCTCACATTTGCACTCATCAGACCAAAGGGCAGATTTCCACTGGTCTGATGTCCGTTGCTCGTGTTTCTTGGCCCAAGCAAGTCTCTTCTTCTTATTGGTGTCCTTTAGTAGTGGTTTCTTTGCAGCAATTTAACTACGAAGGCCTGATTCACATAGTCTCCTCTGAACAGTTCATGTTGAGATGTGTCTGTTACTTGAACTCTGTGAAGCATTTATTTGGGCTGCAATTTCTGAGGCTGGTAACTCTAATAAACTTATCCTCTGCAGCAGAGGTAACTCTGGGTCTTCCATTCCTGTGGCGGTCCTCATGAGAGCCAGTTTCATCAGTGTTTGATGGTTTTTGCGACTGCACTTGAAGAAACTTTCAAAGTTCTTGAAATTTACCCTATTGACTGACCTTCATGTCTTAAAGTAATGATGGACTGTCGTGTCTCTTTGCTTATTTGAGCTGTTCATGCCATAATATAGACTTGGTCTTTTACCAAATTAGGGCTTTCTTCTGTATACCACCACTACCATGTCACAACACAACGGATTGGCTCAAACGCATTAAGAAGGAAATCAATTCCAGAAATGAACTTTTAACAAGGCACACCTGTTAATTGAAATGCATTCCAGGTCATGAAGCTGGTTGAGAGAATGTGAAGAGTGTGCAAAGCTGTCATCAATGCAAAGGGTGGATATTTTGAAGAACTAGTTACTACATGATTCCATATGTGCTATTTCATAGTGTTGGTATCTTCACTACTATTCCACAATGTAGAAAATAGTAAAAATAAAGAAAATCCACGGAATGAGTAGGTGGGGTTTCTCTGGTTTCAATGGTAAAGGGTTATGGTTTATGGGTAGATAGGGGTTTCTCTGGTTTTAATGGTAAAGGGTTATGGGTAGATAGGGGTTTCTCTGGTTTTAATGGTAAAGGGTTATGGGTAGATAGGGGTTTTAATGGTAAAGGGTTATGGGTAGATAGGGGTTTCTCTGGTTTTAATGGTAAAGGGTTAGGGGTAAATAGGGGCTTTCTGTGTCTCATTGTCTCGTTACTTCTAAATGTTCTACTGAGACACCTGATACTGAGGCCCATTTGTCAGCCTTGTTTATGTCTGGGGTGCAGAGTGGTGTCTGCGAAGGCTGCTCCCCTCTCCACCCTCCCTTCTGTCCCCTCCACAGCCCCCTGGGATGTGGGTGCGGTGAGTGACAGGGCTCTGAGAAATCTGTTGGTTGATACATGTACAGGTGTCTTGAGATGGAGGGAGGGAGGAGAGGAGTAAGGTGTCTAAACCTTATATACTAATGGAAACTGCCTCCTGCAGAGGCAACAAGATCTCATAGTTTCCCCCTCTGGAAAAAAAATTGATTATGGGATGAATGTCTATTTTTGACGCATTAATTCCACGTGGTTAAGGTTAGGGCTATTGTTTGGGGATGCCTTTAAACAAAATAGTTTTAAAAAGGACTCGCTACTACCATCAAGTATCATCAAGTAGTCTCAACGGCTTGCTACAGCATTGTGAACTGAGGTGACACAGAGGTCTGAGAAATGGTTTAGATGTTATTGTTGAGAGTGCAGACGAAGGTGTAGTTGTATCCTCGTTCTGTCTGTTTCTAGGTATCGGGCCGGGAGAGGATACAGAATGCCTTGGTATGTCTGGCGACAACACACGCTATTTTATTCAATTCATTTCTATTCAAAATCTACCTTTACTTGTATTCCTATTATTGTCACATTGGGAGTTGAACCTGCATGTCAATGTACTGTGTGTAAGTCGCTCTGGATAAGAGCGTCTGCTAAATGACTTAAATGTAATGTACACCATGTGTATCCAATGCATATGACAAATAGCACTTGACTTGACTTGACTTGACTTGACTTGACTTGACTTGGCTTGTCTTACAGATTCAAACAGATGCTCTTACAAGATGCTTGACACGTGAACACACTGCACACTGTAGTGGACACACCCACACACAAACACACACAGTATTGTACTTAAGTAAAAAATACTTTTACTTTTGATATTTAAGTATATTTTTGCAATTAGACTTACTTTTGATACTTAAGTATATTTAAAAACAAATACTTTTAGATTTCCTCAAGTAGTATTTTACTGGTTGACTTTTACTTTTACCCTTTTCTGTTAAGGTATCTTTACTGTTACTACAGTATGATTTTTTAGGTACTTTACACACACACACACACACACACACACACACACACACACACACACACACACACACACACACACACACACACACACACACACACACACACACACACACACACACACACACACACACACACACACACACACACACACACACACACACACGCACACACAGGTCAGGGTTTGACGAGGGTGGTTTGTTTAGTTTTTGTATTGTCTAGGGGTTTTTGTAAGTCTAAGTGTTTGTATGTCTATGGTTGCCTGAATTGGTTCTCAATCAGAGGCAGCTGTTTATCGTTGTCTCTGATTGGGGACCATATTTAGGTAGCTATATTCCTTGGGTAGTTTGTGGGTTCTTATTCTATGTTTAGTTGCCTGTTCTGCACTCCTCATATTAGCGGTGCATTTTGTTGTTTTGTATAGTTTGTTCAGTGTTCTTTCTTTCAATAAAGAAGAAGGTGCCCTTACCACGCTGCGCCTTGGTCTCCTCCGTATGACGACCGTGACACCATAACACACCTCTCTCCCCATAACACACCTCTCTCCCCATAACCCATCTCTCTCCCCATAACACACCTCTCTCCCTATAACCCACCTCTCTCCCCATAACACACCTCTCTCCCCATAACCCACCTCTCTCCCCATAACACACCTCTCTCCCCATAACACACCTCTCTCCCCATAACACATCTCTCTCCCCATAACACATCTCTCTCCCCATAACACATCTCTCTCCCCATAACACATCTCTCTCCCCATAACACATCTCTCTCCCCATAACACACCTCTCTCCCCATAACACACCTCTCTCCCCATAACCCATCTCTCTCCCCATAACACACCTCTCTCCCCATAACCCACCTCTCTCCCCATAACACACCTCTCTCCCCATAACACACCTCTCTCCCCATAACACACCTCTCTCCCCATAACCCACCTCTCTCCCCATAACACACCTCTCTCCCCATAACACACCTCTCTCCCCATAACCCACCTCTCTCCCCATAACACACCTCTCTCCCCATAACACACCTCTCTCCCCATAACACACCATTCTCTCCCCATAACACACACACTCTCCACATAACACACCTCTCTCCACATAACATTCTCTCCCCATAACACATCTCTCTCCCATAACACACCTCTCTCCCCATAACCCACCTCTCTCCCCATAACACATCTCTCTCCCCATAACACACCTCTCTCCACATAACACACCTCTCTCCCCATTTCACCCCATTCTCTCCCCATAACACACCACACATCTCTCTCCCCATAACACACCTCTCTCCCCATTTCACCCCATTCTCTCCACATAACACACCACACATCTCTCTCCACATAGCACACCTCTCTCCACATAACACACCACACATCTCTCTCCACATAGCACACCTCTCTCCACATAACACACCACACATATCTCTCCACATAGCACACCACACACCTCTCTCCACATAGCACACCTCTCTCCACATAACCCAGCTCTCTCCACATAACACACCTCTCTCCCCATAACACACCTCTCTCCACATAACACATCTCTCTCCCCATAACACACCTCTCTCCCCATAACACACCTCTCTCCCCATAACACACCTCTCTCCCCATAACATACCACACATCTCTCTCCACATAACCCACCTCTCTCCACATAACCCACCTCTCTCCACATAACCCACCTCTCTCCACATAACCCACCTCTCTCCCCATAACACACCTCTCTCCCCATAACCCATAACATAACCTCTCTCCACATAACCCACCTCTCTCTCCATAACCCAAACTCTCTCCACATAACATAACTCTCTCCCCATAACATAACTCTCTCCCCATAACACACCTCTCTCCCCATAACATACCTCTCTCCCCATAACATAACTCTCTCCCCATAACCCACCTCTCTCCACATAACCCACCTCTCTCCACATAACCCACCTCTCTCCACATAACATAACTCTCTCCCCATAACACACCTCTCTCCCCATAACACACCTCTCTCCCCATAACACATCTCTCTCCACATAACATAACTCTCTCCCCATAACATAACTCTCTCCCCATAACACACTATCTCCCCATAACACACCGCTCTACACATAACATAACTCTCTCCCCATAACACACCACACAACTCTCTCCCCATAACATACCACACAACTCTCTCCCCATAACACACCACACAACACTCTCCCCATAACACACCACACACCTCTCTCCCCACAACCTACCTCTCTCCCCACAACACACCTCTCTCCCCACAACACACCTCTCTCCCCATAACATAACTTTCTCCCCATAACACACCACACACCTCTCTCCCCATAACCCATCTCTCTCCACATAACCCACCTCTTTCCCCATCACACACCTCTCTCCCCTTAACCCACCTCTCTCCACATAACCCACCTCTTTCCCCATAACACACCTCTCTCCCCTTAACCCACCACTCTCCACATAACACACCTCTCTCCCCATAACACACCTCTCTCCACATAACACACCTCTCTCCCCATAACACACCTCTCTCCCCATAACACACCTCTCTCCACATAACACACCTCTCTCCCCATAACACACCCTCTCCACATAACCCACCTCTTTCCCCATAACACACCTCTCTCCACATAACACACACCTCTCCACATAACCCACCTCTCTCCACATAACACACCTCTCTCCACATAACACACCTCTCTCCACATAACACACCTCTCTCCCCATAACACACCTCTCCACATAACCCACCTCTCTCCCCATAACACACCTCTCTCCCCATAACACCTCTCTCCACATAACACACCTCTCTCCACATAACACACCTCTCTCCACATAACACACCTCTCTCCCCATAACCCACCTCTCTCCACATAACACACCTCTCTCCCCTTAACCCACCTCTCTCCACATAACACACCTCTCTCCACATAACACACCTCTCTCCCCATAACACACCTCTCTCCACATAACCCACCTCTTTCCCCATAACACACCTCTCTCCACATAACCCACCTCTCTCCTCATAACACAACACACATCTCTCTCCCCATAACACACCACTCACCACATAACACATCTCTCTCCACACACACATAACACAAACCCATCTTGCCAGGGTACAAACCATTCCACAAAATGAGCCTTCTTTCCTTCTTTCTGTCCCTTTTTTGTCCTCCTCAACCCTGCTTCTCTCTCTCGTTTTCACTCAATGAACAGCATTTTCTCTCACATAGGTCCCAGGGGCTTGGCCTCTCAGCTACCCATACGGGTTAGTGATTGGTTGACAGTATAGGACCCAGGGGCTTGGCCTCTCAGCTACCCATACGGGTTAGTGATTGGTTGACAGTATAGGACCCAGGGGCTTGGCCTCTCAGCTACCCATACGGGTTAGTGATTGGTTGACAGTATAGGACCCAGGGGCTTGGCCTCTCAGCTACCCATACGGGTTAGTGATTGGTTGACAGTCTAGGTCCCAGGGGCTAGGCCTCTCAGCTACCCATACGGGTTAGTGATTGGTTGACAGTCTAGGACCCAGGGGCTAGGCCTCTCAGCTACCCATACGGGTTAGTGATTGGTTGACAGTCTAGGTCCCAGGGGTTTGGCCTCTCAGCTACCCATACGGGTTAGTGATTGGTTGACAGTCTAGGTCCCAGGGGCTTGTTTTCAGGTATTCTTCCTCCGAGAGGAAGAAGGGAGGAAGAGGATGAGGAAGGGAGGAGGCACAGGCCATGAAATGCAGTGGTAAGATAAAGAGTGAGAAACAGAAGATACTGGATTGAAACCAATCAGGAGGATACTGTAAAACGAAAGAGAAAAAAATCATGTTTTTTTGACAGTAACACCAGTGTTCCATCAGTGTATCCACTCTTATGTTATACTAAGTACAGTATATGGTGATTCTATAGCTAGTGCTGACAGTGAGGACGTGTGAAGTACAGGATCAACAACCTCTGCACAATCAAAACAGTGTATTTGTGAAAAGGTGATAAGTTCACAGTTAGCCATTGTTATGATGTAGGCTAAATGCCAGCTGAAAAGTACCGGTGGCTTTGGCCCCAAGTGAGAGCGGTTCCGCCGGAGCCATGGCCCAGTGAGACACGGGTGCGGCCCGCATAGATGGAAAGGGAAAGGTCTAAGCCTTTGGAATTAAACACTGGGATACATCCTGTATGGAACTGACCCACTCTCAGGCAGAGCCTCCCCACCCACCAGGGTCATCCCCCGACTCTTGACACCGGGCCTATTTGCTGTGAGACCATGGTTTAAGAAGGGCGTTTTCTCCAGGTCTTGGTTAAGGACTGTCTGGTTTAAGAGTCCTGTCATCAGGGCTATTGATTTGATCCTAATGAGCTGATTAGGAGAACTGGAGTTAAGTTATTGGGCTGTGTGTGTGTGTGTGTAACTATAGTCTCTTCCTAGGATGGAGACCTAGAGGAGGTTCCCTTCTCAAGCTCCTGAGAAAGAGACAGACGGAGCACAAGTGTTCCCTGCTGGACAGAGACCGTACTACAGCCTCACTTATTTAAACTGTCATAGGTACTGGGGGAGAATCTAATTTCCTTGATTCCTCACATCCTCTCTCCTTGCCTCCTTCTCAAAACCCATTGATTGAGAAGTTCAGAGGGGCGGAACCTCTGATGTTCTCATCCAATGAGTTTAGATAAGGACATGAGGAATGAGGACGCAAGGAATAAAGAAAACGCAATTGAGATTCTCCCCGTGTTGTAAGAGTGGCAACGCTCTGCCTGGTTTTACACTGACAAACAAAGAGTAATGTGTTCTCAGTCAAAGCATGTGGCTCCTTTTGTATAGAGATCTAAAGTGTATTGTGAAATGCACTTCAGAATAATCAGTACTTGCAGTTCAAAATTATATTAAATTTGATCTCCCTATCGTTCCCAATTCTAATAAAGAAAAGGGAATGGAACAATAATCTAATCATAATGGAATATTCTCGTTCCTGCCCATGTCAACCCCATCCTAGTTCTCTGTAGCCTACACAGGTGTGTGGAATGTGGAATCTCCATGGTCCAGAGAGATGTATGATCGAATGCTTCCCCCTGACCCGTATACATGCCCTGACCTCTGACCTCTCTACCTTCCTCCTGGTCTCAATGACTGACGATGCTACTGGGGAGTCAGGGGTCTGGTGATCAGTGGTATGGGCCCAGTCCTCTCTCCTTTCACCCGGGCTCTGCTATGGCCCATTTCAATCCATACACACACATGCACGCAGGCACGAGTGTGCTCTCACTCACAAACACACACCCTTCAGTTGGTTGGGCAGCTGTCTTCCAGATGTATACGTGATGCTTTGAGGATGTTTTTGTTCCCCTGGTGGTGGTTTGTGTGTGTGTGTGTGTGTGTGTGTGTGTGTGTGTGTGTGTGTGTGTGTGTGTGTGTGTGTGTGTGTGTGTGTGTGTGTGTGTGTGTGTGTGTGTGTGTGTGTGTGTGTGTGTGTGTGTGTGTGTGTGTGTGTGTGTGTGTGTGTGTGTGTGTGTGTGTGTGTGTGTGTGTGTGTGTGTGTGTGTGTGTGTGTGTGTGTGTGTGTGTGTGTGTGTGTGTGTGTGTGTGGCAGCTACCTGACAAATCAATCTGTCTGCATTAGTGTGTATGTTGTCGTGTCTTTGGCTATGCCGGATTAAGTGATATGACATGCTATTCTATAAAATAATTTCTCCGTCATTAATATTACCTGATTTTAGTTTAGTTTATTTTATTTTTTACAGGGACAGTGCACATTAATCAACGTTTCAGTAAAAGTGCCGGTTTTAGCCAGCCGGCTAATTTTCAACCGCAGTCCCTGGGCAGGTTATTAAAAACAATTACAATATAGACAATAGCACCATAGAACAAGCAAGTCATAGCAACATAGGACAAGCAAGACATAGCATACAGACAGAGCAACATAGAACAAAAAGCAGCAAAACAAAATTCATAAAAGCAACAAAGTGTTTCCACACCTCACAAGCTACAGACAACAGACAACATGGAAAGCGGCAACAGGGACCATGTTCACAAATCTGATTGACCTTTAGCCAGGTCTTCAAGCATTTTGTGAAAGTGTGATATGTGGTGCAGTTATGTGTGTCTGATGGCAGTGTATTCCAGACATGGGAAGCTCTCACAGAGAATGCAGATTTACTAAAGGTGCTTTTCCTTAGGGGAACTATACAGTCACCTCTCATGGCAGACCTTGTGGATCTGCTGCCATATGTCTGGGTTTTCTGTTTAACAAAAATATTGAGTGGAGGGGGAGCCAGGCCATTTAGGATCTTGAATACAAGACATGCGTCGGTGTATTGCACAAGATTTTCCCAACTCAAGAGCTCATGTTTTCTAAGGATGTGACAATGATGATGGCTATTGGGCTTCCTATCAAGCACTTTGAGAGCCTGTTTGTAGACAGACTGAATAGGTTTTAATGTTGTACAGCAAGCTTGGGCCCAACTAGTCAAGCAGTATGTTAAGTGGGGAGTATCATAGAATTGAAGTACAGTTTTGCTACCTCTGTAGTCAAACAATTTCGTATAAATCGGAAATTAGCTAGGTTGAATTTGGTTATTTGAATTACCTTTTTCACATGCTTTTTAAAAGAGAGGTTGGAATCAAGTATGATGCCAAGGTACTTAAAATCGGATACCACCTGGAGCTTCTCCCCTGACACATAGACATCTGGCTCAGTAGCATCTGTTGCCCTCTTTGTGAAGAACATGCAAACAGTTTTTTTCACATTGAGATGCAAACACGAGTCACTGAGCCACTTTGTAACCTGGACCATTACAGTAGTGAGTTCTTGTGCAGCTTGTTGTTTGCTCTTTGCATGCACATATATCACTGTATCATCTGCATACATTTGAACTTCAGACCCAGTACAGACAGAAGGCAGATCATTAATGTACAGGCTGAACAGGAGGGGCCCCAGTATTGACCCTTGGGGCACGCCCACATCATAGCTACGAGTGGGCGACAGCTCATTGCTCACTCTGACACACTGAGTTCTGCCTTCAAGGTATGATTTCATCCATCTCAAGGCATCAGGGGAAAAGTTGAACTTGGACAATTTTGTGATGAGAATCTCATGGTTAACAGTATCAAAAGCCTTCCTTAGGTCCAGAAACACAGCCCCAACAGCACCCCCTTTGTCCATCTTGGACTTCACATTTTCCAGAAGAAAGCAGTTGGCCGTTTCTGTGGAGTGTTTCGCTCTGAAGCCAAACTGCATGGAGTGTAATGTGAAGGGGCTGTTGTTGAGGTGGGCAATCAGTTGTTCTGCTACACACTTTTCAACAACCTTTGACACCACAGGTAGTATACTAATGGGCCTGTAGTTACTCACGTCAGCAGGGTCGCCTGATTTAAAGATGGCCGTTATTATGGCCGACTTCCATACCCTTGAAACACACCGAGACCAATAGATGTGTTGGTGACCTTAGTAATGGGGCCAATGAGTGACTCTTTGTAGTTTTTAAGAAAGGTAGAGTCCATCCCAAACACATCTTTGGCTTTAGAGTTCTTTAGTGAGCTAATCACCTTGTTCACCTTTGACTCAGAAACCTCCCTTATGATGAAGACAGGTTGAGTGTCATTCACTAGCACTGAGCCCAAGAAATCAGTGGAGGGGTTCTGTGTCAGTAACCTGACAGAGTCAATAAAGTAGGAATTGAAGGCTGTTGCTATTTCAACTGCATCCTGTGTTAGATTGTTATTCACCATGATTTCTAGTCTTTTTGCAGTGTTACTATGGTCTTTCCCTGTTAACTTTTTTAGATTCTCCCATATCAATTTAGAATTTCCCTTTGCTTCACCAATTATGTTAATAAAAAAAGTTTTGCCTTGGCCTGTCTGATTTCTTTTATCACCTTATTTCTCAACATGGTAAACCTACGTCTGTCATGCTCTAATTTAGATTTTAGGGCTATTTTTAGAGCATAATCTCATTCGTTCATCAATTTCCAGATTTCTCCATTTAGCCAAGGAAGAGTGCTCTTTTGGCCAGGTTTGGATTTGATTTTCTTTAGGAAGCCATTTATTGTAGTCTGGATTGTGGATAGAAAAACCTGACTATCAGCTTCCACGTCTGTATAGGACAAGAGATCATTCCAGTTTATTCCCTTAATTGCTTTTTCAATAGTTTAATTCACTCTTAGGTATTCTGAGTTGATCCGGCTTTCTAACAGTAGAGAGGTTAAACCTGCTCTTAGACAGCTTTCTGGCTATAAGTGTCAGATTATGATCAGACAGCCCAGTAACCATATTGAATGATTTAGTCACTCTCTCTGGTTTATTACTGAACACCAAATCAATCTGTGTTTTAGAGCAACAAGTCACCCTGGTTGGCCCTTTAACTAGCTGTGTAAGGTCAAAGGTATTAGTGATCCGTTTGAGCGTTTTCCTACAACACTTGTCTTCATAATTAATGTTAAAATCTCCCATTAAGATGACCTCTTTCCCAAAATCACATTCCCTAACTAAGCATGGTATTAAACTGATCAAAAACACACTTTTGGTGGAAGGTGGCCTATACATTCCAATGAGGGTAAAAGACATTTGGGGAGACAGTGTAACGTTCAGGCCGATACATTCTAGTTCATTATCACATGACCACTCAATTTGTTTACATCGGATATGTTCTTTAATGTAAATCATCACAACCCTCCTCTTCCTTCAATCCTGTCTCTCCTGAAAACATTGTAGCCAGACACAATCAAAGCAGCATATGGAGAGTGTTTATGGAGCCATGTCTCTGAGAGGCAGAGAAAGTCAAGGTTGGAGTCTGTGAGTAGATGTTGAATTTGATCACTTTTTGGAATGACACTATGAATGTTCAAGTGCCCCCCTAGTAGTCTCTTGGGCTTAGCTCGTGGGTCCCAGATGACTCGAGAGTGATTGACACATTGAAAAAAGTTAAATTTTCTGTGTTTTCTGACGGCTGGGTTTAGGCCGTTTTGTTTCGTTTTGATTAGGGGCAGTTCGGTAGCGCAATTAACAATCCCTCCCGCCTGCACTGGATGCGGGGAACTAATTAAAATAGCTTGCGTACCAGAAGCAGAGTCAGGGATCGCATATAGCGACTCTGGTATGTTTGAAGAGTCAAAATCTATCCTGGAGCTGGATGAGTCGAGAGAAACCATAGGACCATAGCACTCACCCACTTCCACAGCGGCGACGACCAGTGGACAAGGCTTTCCACCGCTCTCCACTCTGGTGCGTATCACTGGCTCGGTGATATTGGGCCCAGGATTGAGTTGTACATCCCTGGAGAGCAGGAGGGTAGTGAACAGGTAGTTTAACAGTTTCCGATAAATGTTGGACTTGTGTTTGTTACGCCTAAGCGGTTCAGTAGAATAAGGAGCGAGGTAGACTTGGCCATTATTCAGAACATTATGGTATGCTGTGTACTGTCCGCTCCCGTGGAACGGTGAACCAATGTGTTTGGTGTTGATATTCTCCGGTAGTAGACTGATTGTGTCATCCCAGCAAGGACGCACTGAGATTATCAGTAGAGCAGCTACATAACTGACAATCATGGCAGAGTACTGGAGATAAAACACATAATTGTGTTGAGGCAGCACCTGCCTCACCACCCTGTCTTCCGTCCGCCATTTTCCTCGGTAACACTTCACTGTGACGTAGGTAGTGTTGCTGTAGAAACTAATCTAATCATTAGTTGAGCTAATCATCTAAATGTAATTAACTAGAGAGTCGGGCAACACAAAATAATATTTATAGAGCTGTTATAGAGAGACAGGAACAATCACCCACAAAAATACAAAGTGAAACCCAGGCTACCTAAATACGGTTCCCAATCATAGACAACGAGAATCACCTGACTCTGATTGAGAACCGCCTCAGGCAGCCAAACCCATACAACACCCCTACTCAGCCGCAATCCCAATAACCACAAAACCCCAATACGAAATACAACAAAACAAACCCATGTCACACCCTGGCCTGACCAAACAATCAGCGAAAACACAAAACACTAAGACCAAGGCGTGACAATACCTAACTAAAATGACACAGAATTACACATACACACAATTAATCATAACTTGATTACGAATTACGTCATAAAGGAAAACGACCCTGGCGGGCGGAACAGATCTGACAGCTTGTTACACAAAGGAAAGAGGCTGGGTTTGAGTGAAAGAGCGGGAAGACTGAGGGACACAGGGAGAAGCTGTGCTATCGTAAATACAGTATCTGATGCATTCTAAATTACCGCCCATTTGGAAAAGGAAAATGCAATAAATATTTACCCTGAGCTGCGCTTCAGTAGGTTGGTGGTAGATGGAAGGCCGTGTTGCCAAACCAAGTCCTTTGTTCTTTGAAGAATGTCTCTGGAGGTCAATTGGATAAGCTGTAGTAGCGTCGTTGTGTGATAGATGGGATACTCTGTCTGTTCCTTCCTAACCTGCGTTTGCAGCGGCTGTTGCTAACTCAACGGCTAGGAGGTATCACTTCTGTAGTGAATAAGAGTTCAAAGTTCATATCATTCGCAACTAAGCTCACGCTGATGTTGGCTTCATTCTGTAGTTATTACCTGAACCATTCTGACATCGGACCGTCGTCCTCACATTATCGGAACAGGAGGTTCTATTGTCGTCAAGGGCTTATATAGGAAGGGAGAGGAGGGCGTTTGAAAAGTTTAATAGCCCATGCCCCTTCACAGGGCGGGCCACTGATTGAGCAGCCCTCTCTTATGAAAACCCACATCTCACATTTTAGAAACTAAAATCACATTTCATCCCATCACAAATAATTTAATATTCAAACATTTAAATTGAACAACAATTCCATGTGAATCCGATAACTCTGATGTGTAGACTTTCCACTGTAGAGTTTATGTCATCTTATCATTGATTAGAATGTCTCAGATGACAACCGAACTGACATTATATTCATTAAGTACCGCCGCATATGTTCAATTGTTCGGATTACCAGAATATAGTTCATTTCCCCCCACCTACTGATGTTCCCAGAATCTCTATGTTAACTAAGGGTTTTCCAAATGTAACCTCAGTAGGGTAGAGAGAGGAAAAAGGGGGAAAGAGGTATTTATGACTGTCATAAACCTACCCCCAGGCCAATGTCATGACAACTATAAGGGTTCTTCTACATAGATAATAGAAAATCCCAAGACATAGTGTCTATAATAATATAAGGGGTTATTCTACATAGACCATAGGAAACTCCAGGACATAGTGTCTATAATACTGTAAGGGTTCTTCTACACAGATAATAGGAAATCCCAGGTCATAAGGTCTATAATACTGTAAGGGGTTATTCTACATAGATCATAGGAAATCCCAGGACATAGTGTCTATAATATGGGCAGGTGGGACAGTATTGTCCCACCTCGCCAACATCCGGTGAAATTGCAGGGCGCAAAATTCAAACCACAGAATTATAGATATTTAACTTTCATAAATTCACAAGTGTAATCCATTAAAATTAAGTTTAACTTCTTGTTAATCCAGCCGCTGTGTCAGATTTCAAATAGGCTTTACGGCGAAAGCACACCATGCGATTATCTGAGGACAGTGCCCCGCATACCAAACCATGAAAAACATATTTCAACCAGGCAGGTGCGACACGAAAGTCAGAAATGGCGATATAATAAATGCCTTACCTTTGATGATCTTCTTCTGTTGGCACTCCAAAAGGTCCAGATACATCACAAATGGTCCTTTTGTTCGATAATGTCCTTCTTTATATCCATAAAAACTCAGTTTAGCTGGCATGTTTAGGTCAATAATCCACCCAGTTTCCCTTCATCAAAATGCATACAAAATTAATCCCAAACGTTACTAATAAACTTTTCCAAACAAATCAAACAAAGTTGATAATCAAACCTTAGGTATCCTAATATGTAAATAAACTATACAATTTAAGACGGAGAATCATTATTGTCTTTACTGGATAAAAATACTAAAGAACGCGCTCTCATTCACGCGCTTGGAAACACTACAGACAAAATGGGAGCCACCTAGGAAAAACTACCATTTCTGGCTCATTCTTCCAAAAACCAGCCTGCAACTCTTTTTAAAGACTTTTGACATCTAGTGGAAGCCCTAGGAACTGCAATCTGGGAGGTTTTCGCCTTATAATAAAAGTGACAGCCATTGAAAATAGTGGTAGGCTGATTTCTTTTTTTTTTAGATGGTTTGTCCTCAGGGTTTTGCCTGCCATATCAGTTCTGCTATACTCACAGACATGATTTTAACGGTTTTTGAAACTGTATAGTGTTTTCTATCCCAATTATATGCATATTCTAACTTCTGGGCCTGGGTAACAGGCAGTTTACTTTGGGCACACTATTCATCCAGATGTGAAAATACTGCCCCCTACCCAAGAGAGGATAATACTGTAAGGGGAAATTCTACATAGGTAATAGGACATCCCAGGACATAGTGTCTATAATACTGTAAGGGGAAATTCTACATAGGTAATAGGACATCCCAGGACATAGTGTCTATAATACTGTAAGGGGAAATTCTACATAGGTAATAGGACATCCCAGGACATAGTGTCTATAATACTGTAAGGGTCCTTCTACATAGATCATGGGAAATCCCAGGACATAGGGTCTCTAATACTGTAAGGGGTTATTCAACATAGATCAAAGGAAATCCCAGGACATAGTGTCTATAATACTGTAAGGGGTTATTCTACATAGATCAAAGGAAATCCCAGGACATAGTGTCTCTAATACTGTAACGGGTTATTCTACATAGATCAAAGGAAATCCCAGGACATAGTGTCTCTAATACTGTAAGGGGTTATTCAACATAGATCAAAGGAAATCCCAGGACATAGTGTCTATAATACTGTAAGGGGTTATTCTACATAGATAATAGGAAATCCCAGGACATAGTGTCTATAATACTGTAAGTGGTTATTCTACATAGATCATAGGAAATCCCAGGACATAGTGTCTATAATACTGTAAGGGGTTATTCTACATAGATCATAGGAAATCCCAGGACATAGTGTCTATAATACTGTAAGTGGTTCTTCTACATAGATCAGAGGAAACCCCAGGACATAGTGTCTATAATACTGTAAGGGGTTATTCTACATAGATAATAGGAAATCCCAGGACATAGTGTCTATAATACTGTAAGTGGTTATTCTACATAGATCATAGGAAATCCCAGGACATAGTGTCTATAATACTGTAAGGGGTTATTCTACATAGATCATAGGAAATCCCAGGACATAGTGTCTATAATACTGTAAGTGGTTCTTCTACATAGATCAGAGGAAACCCCAGGACATAGTGTCTATAATACTGTAAGTGGTTCTTCTACATAGATCAGAGGAAACCCCAGGACATAGTGTCTATAATACTGTAAGTGGTTCTTCTACATAGATCAGAGGAAACCCCAGGACATAGTGTCTATAATACTGTAATAATCTCATATAGTTCCTTTCACAATTTACAAAATTCACTCAATTGTCACTGACTAGTTGAATAATCATTTCCCAGTTAACAATTTCTGTACTTACAGAAATCATATAAATTCATTATCAGGTTTTTGGTTTGGTGGTTATAATTTTATTTACATAAAATAAATAGGGTCCCCATCCAGCTCCTTCAACCCTACAACCCTTCAACCCATCAACCCTATAAGCCTTCAACCCTACAACCCTACAACCCTTCAACCCTCGAATATTTCAAGCCTGCACCCGTTCAACCCTACAAACCTTCAACTCTTCAACCTTTTGTCATGCAGGTGAAAGAGGACCCAAAAGCGACTTGGCGAAAACAGAGTCTTTAATCCAGTAAAGT
The DNA here is from genome assembly GCF_021184085.1 of Oncorhynchus gorbuscha. Taxonomy (NCBI): domain Eukaryota; kingdom Metazoa; phylum Chordata; class Actinopteri; order Salmoniformes; family Salmonidae; genus Oncorhynchus; species Oncorhynchus gorbuscha. Next base: position 87,517,832 of record NC_060182.1, read on the forward strand.
AAATACAAACAAAAAACACAACTTTCACTCGAAATGACGAGGACAAACTGGAGACTCGATCTTGAACAGCAGGTGAACAGCAGGTTGCCTCGGGAAGGCACTTGAACCAGACAGACTCAGACACCTGCTCACCACGCAGCATCTGAGGAAAACACGACACGACAGGGTGATACACAAACACAGCACGGTGAATTCTAGACAAGGAACCGACAGGACAGGAACGGAACACAAAGGAAGAAATAGGGACTCTAATCAGGGGAAAGGATCGGGAACAGGTGTGGGAAGACTAAATGATTGATTAGGGGAATAGGAACAGCTGGGAGCAGGAACGGAACGATAGAGAGAAGAGAGAGCGAGAGAGTGAGAGAGGGAGGGGGAGAGAGAGGGATAGAAAGAGGGAAAGAACCTAATAAGACCAGCAGAGGGAAACGAATAGAATGGGAAGCACAGGGACAAGACAAGATAATAAATGACAAAACATGACACCTTTGAACCCTACAACCCTTCAACCCTGCAATCCTTCAATCCTACAACCCTTCAACCCTATAACCCTTCAACCCTACAACCCTCCAATACTACAACCCGTCAACCCTACAACCCTTAAACACCACCACCCTTCAACCCTTCAAACTTTCATCCCTACAATCCTTCAACCCTGCAATCCTTCAAGCCTACAACCCTATAACCCTTCAACCCTACAACCGTTCAATACTACAACCCTTCAACCCTTAAACCCTTCAACACCACAACCCTTCAACTCTACAACCCTTCAATACTACAACCCTTCATCCCTACAACCATACAACCCTAGAACCCTTCAACCCTACAACCGTTCAACCATACAACCCTTCAACTCTTCAACCTTTGAACCCTACAACCCTTCAACCCTGCAACCCTTCAATCCTACAACCATTCAACCCTTCCACCTTTAAACCCTTCAACACCACCACCCTTCAACCCTTCAATACCACAACCCTTCAACCCTACAACCCTTCAACCCTACAACCCTGCAACCCTACAACCCTTCAAGCCTGCAACCCTTCATCCCTACAACCCTACAACCCTTCATCCCTTCAATCATTCATCCCTACAACCCTTCAACCCTACATCCCTACAACCCTTCAACCCTTCAATCCTACAACCCTACAGCCCTACAACCCTTCAACCGTTCAACTCTACAACCCTTCAATCCATCCGTCAACTCTACATCCCTTCAATCCTACAACCCTTCAATTCTACAACCCTTCATCCCTACAACCCTACAACCCTAGAACCCTTCAATCCTACAACCGTTCAACCCTAAACCCTTCAACCCTTCAAGCCTTCAACCCTTCAACCCTTCAATCCTACAACCTAACAACCCTTCAACTCTACAACCCTTCAACACTACATCCCTTCAAGCCTACAACCCTTCAACCCTACAAACCGAGAACCCTTCAACCCTAGAACCCTTCAACCTTTCAATTGTACAACCCTACAACCGTTCAAACCTACAACCCTTCAAGCTTTCAAACCTTCAACCCTACATCCATTCAAACCTACAACCCTACAACTCTTCAACCCTATAATCCTTCAACCCTACAACCCTTCAACCCTTCATCCTTACAACCCTTCAAGCCTTCAAACTTTCAATTCTTCAACCCTACAACCGTTCAGCCCTACAATTCTACAACCCTTCAACCTTTAAATCCTACAACCCTACAACAGTTCCATCCTACAACCCTTCAAGCCTCCAACCTTTCAATCCTTCAATCCTACAACTGTTCAACCCATCAATCCTAGAACCCTTCAGCCCTACAATCCTTCAAACCTTCAATCCTACAATCCTTCAACCCTTACAAACCTTCAACCGTTCAACCCTACAATCCTTCAAGCCTCCAACCTTTCAATCCTTCAATCCTACAACTGTTCAACCCATCAATCCTAGAACCCTTCAGCCCTACAACCCTTCAACCCTACAAACCTTCAACCCTACAAACCTTCAACCCTACAATCCTTCAACCCTTACAACCCTTCAACCGTTCAACCCTACAACCCTACAACCCTTCAACCTTAGAACTCTAGGAGGGGAGAGCGAGGGAGTGTGTGAGGCTTGTTTTTTACAAGCTGGACCTGGCTTTCAGGTTCCCTGTCCCATGGAAGTAGAGCAGACATGAAGGACCTTCCTTCCTCTGATAACAACAAAAGACAGTTTGGTGTCACACACACAGCCATTTGCTGAGGTTATCTGTGACCTTCATCTAGTCTCTGTATCTATCAGATCATGTCTCAAGCAGCAGCTATCCAACAGGGATACCACTATCTGTTGGCCCACAGGATCTTATCATCTGTCTCTGCAGCATTCTCTCTCTACTTCTCTATCTCTCCATCTCTGTCTCTCTCTAGATCTCTCTCTCTCTGTTTCTCTCTCTCTCTCTCTCTCACTCACTCTTTCTCTCCTTCTCCTTCTCTCTTTATCCCTGTCAAATCAATTCAAAGTGGCTTCATTGGCATGGAAAACGTGTTTACATTGCCAAAGTGAGTGAAAAAAAACATAACAACCTCGACAAAAACCAACAAGGAGAATTAAACAAAACAAAAACAACCAGACATTAACAGTGACATCAACAGTCTCCATCTCGCTCTGAGTCCTGACACCTGGTCAGTAGTGCAACAGCCAGGGTTACAGCTAGCATCAGCCTGAGGAGAGGAGAGGCTGGATGGAGTGACTTCATACTGTACTGTAATGATTGGCTGTCTATCTCATACTTTCGGTGGTTCAACCACTTTTTAAGGCCATCAGAGTATCATGTCTCATGGCCACATATGCTGCTTGCAACCACCCTACTCATCTATCCTCACTTTCTCTACTTGTTCTGTTTACAAAGGTGCGCTATCACACACACACACACCCACTCACTCACACACCCAGACACCCACCCAGACACCCACCCACCCACCCACACCCACCAACCCCCCCCCACACACACTAACACACTCTCTCTCTCTCTCTCTCTTACTCTCTCTCCCTCTCTCACCCTCTTTCTTTCCCTCTCTCACTTCCCCCATCTACCCCATCTACCCCATTCTCTCTCTCTCTCTCTCTCTCTTACTCTCTCTCCCTCTCTCACCCTCTTTCTTTCCCTCTCTCACTTCCCCCTCTACCCATCTACCCCATTCTCTCTCTCCCTCTCTCACCCTCTTTCTTTCCCTCTCTCACTTCCCCCTCTACCCATCTACCCCATTCTCTCTCTCCCCATTTCTCTCTGTCTGTTACTCTCTGCCATTCGTTCCTTTTGGTTGATTTCCCTGTGGTATTTCCCAATGTAAACAGACAGTGTCTTGTGTATGGACAGATCTCGTCTGTCTGCAGTGCTGCTGCGCTGCTTGACACACACACACACAAACACACCGTCTGTTTTGACTGAGGGAAACACCATGAGTGATTGAGATCTCCTAGTGGCTGCAATCGTATGTTTTCATTCACCTCCTTCAATCTGTTTTGTCAGTCAGCAAACAACACCATGATTTGGGTTGGTGCACCAGAGGGAGAATAAGAAGAATACCCCACTACAATATGTAGGATTAGCTTCCTTCTTTTTAAAATGTAATTCTAGAATTATAAAGTGACTTGTAAATGGATAAAAATGGTTTATTGTATGTATGTGACTGTATGTGAATTAAACCCACATTCTTGTCATTGCTAGCGCCACACTTAAACCAACTGAGTTCCTTCAAAACTGATACTGTAGACGTCTTGTTCTGTAACAGCCTCAGTGTCTGTCTGTCTGTCTGTCTGTCTGTCTGTCTGTCTGTCTGTCTGTCTGTCTGTCTGTCTGTCTGTCTGTCTGTCTGTCTGTCTGTCTGTCTGTCTGTCTGTCTGTCTGTCTGTCTGTCTGTCTGTCTGTCTGTCTGTCTGTCTGTCTGTCTGTCTGTCTGTCTGTCTGTCTGTCTGTCTGTCTGTCTGTCTGTCTGTCTGTCTGTCTGTCTGTCTGTCTGTCTGTGGCTTGATGACAGCATGCTGTGAATGTGGCTACATTCACAGATTCTATCTGTCTGTCTGTGGCTTGATGACAGCATGCTGTGGACGTGGCTACATTCACAGATTCTATCTGTCTGTCTGTGGCTTGATGACAGCATGCTGTGGACGTGGAAAGTTTCACAGATTATGTCTGTCTGTCTGTCTGTCTGTGGCTTGATGACAGCATGCTGTGGACATGGCTACATTCACAGATTCTATCTGTCTGTCTGTGGCTTGATGACAGCATGCTGTGAATGTGGCTACTTTCACAGAGTCAGGCAGGATAGAAAACACTACTCAACAATTGTGGCCAGTGGTCCCTGGATCAGCTGTGGATGGTTGAGGTAAACACACACACACACACACACACACACACACACACACACACACACACACACACACACACACACACACACACACACACACACACACACACACACACACACACACACACACACACACACACACACACACACACACACACACACACACACACACACACACACACACACACACAGGTCAGCGCAGACCACCAGAGTGTAAACGTGTTGGCTGCATGGTCAGTCATCCTCACATAGCGAATCCACAAGATAAGCATCTTTCTTTATACTGCAATCATCAAGAACGCAGTACGAGTCACCTACTGTAGTCACACAAACAAGCACATACACAAACAAACACACACACACACACATACACAAATACACAAACACCCAATTAAATTGAAGCCTCTCCTGAAATTGGTGTTTATGTGACATACAGTAGATACACAGCCCAGTGATTTAAAGATCACACTCACACTGTCTGCATGACCAGAGTTCACCAGAAATGACCAGAGTTCACCAGAGATCACCAGACATCCCCAGAGTTCACCAGAGATGACATGAGATGACATGAGATCACCAGAGTTCACCAGAGACAACATGAGATCACCAGAGTTCACCAGGCTGGTGGAAAGAGGAGTAGATTATGAAAATGTAACCACTCACTTTAGACCCTGTTACAAATGGGCAATATTGAATCATGAGATGTGGATATTAAATACATACAGTTGAAGTCGGAAGTTTACATACACTTATGTTGGAGTCATTAAAACACGCTTTTCAACCACTCCACAAATTCCTTGTGAACAAACTATAGTTTTGGCAAGACGGTTAGGAAATCTACTTTATGCATGACACAAGTAATTTGTCCAACAATTGTTTACAGACAGATTATTTCACTTATAATCCACTGTATCACAATTCCATTCTAAATTGACTGTGCCTTTAAACAGCTTGGACATTTCCAGAAAATGATGTCATGGCTTTAGAAGCTTCTGATAGGCTAATTGACATCATTTGAGGCAATTGGAGGTGTACATGTGGACGTATTTCAAGGCCTACCTTCAAATTCAGTGCCTCTTCGCTTGACATCATGGGAAAATCAAAAGATATCAGCCAAGACCTCTGAAAAAAATGTGTATTCCTCCACAAGTCTGGTTTATCCTTGGGCGCAATTTCCAAACGCCTGATTTTTTTATTTTTTTATTTCACCTATATTTAACCAGGTAGGCTAGTTGAGAACAAGTTGTCATTTGCAACTGTGACCTGGCCAAGATAAAGCATAGCAGTGGGAAGAGACAACACAGAGTTACACATGGAGTAAACAATTAACAAGTCAATAACACAGTAGAAAAAAAGAGAGTCTATATACATTGTGTGCAAAGGGCATGAGGAGGTAGGCAAATAATTACAATTTTGCAGATTAACACTGGAGTGATAAATGATCAGATGGTCATGTACAGGTAGAGATATTGGTGTGCAAAAGAGCAGAAAAGCAAATAAATAAAAACAGTATGGGGATGAGGTAGCTAAAAATACGTGGGCTATTTACCGATAGACTATGTACAGCTGCAGCGATCGGTTAGCTGCTCAGATAGCAGATGTTTGAAGTTGGTGAGGGAGATAAAAGTCTCCAACTTCAGCGATTTTTGCAATTCGTTCCAGTCACAGGCAGCAGAGAACTGGAACGAAAGGTGGCCAAATGAGGTGTTGGCTTTAGGGATGATCAGTGAGATACACCTGCTGGAGCGCGTGCTACGGGTGGGTGTTGCCATTGTGACCAGTGAACTGAGATAAGGCGGAGCTTTACCTAGCATGGACTTGTAGATGACCTGGAGCCAGTGGCTCTGGCGACGAATATGTAGCCAGCCGACTAGAGCATACAGGTCGCAGTGGTGGGTGGTATACGGTGCGTTAGTGACAAAACGGATGGCACTGTGATAAACTGCATCCAGTTTGCTGAGTAGAGTGTTGGAAGCTATTTTGAAGATAACATCGCCGAAGTCGAAGAGCGGTAGAATAGTCAGTTTTACTAGGGTAAGTTTGGCGGCATGAGTGAAGGAGGCTTTGTTGCGGAATAGAAAGCCGACTCTAGATTTGATTTTCGATTGGAGATGTTTGATATGAGTCTAGAAGGAGAGTTTACAGTCTAGCCAGACACCTAGGTACTTGTAGATGTCCACATATTCTAGGTCGGAACCATCCAGGGTGGTGATGCTAGTCAGACGTGCGGGTGCAGGCAGCGAGCGGTTGAAAAGCATGCATTTGGTTTTACTAGCGTTTAAGAGCAGTTGGAGACCATGGAAGGAGTGTTGTATGGCATTGAAGCTCGTTTGGAGGTTAGATAGCACAGTGTCCAAAGAAGAGCCGGAAGTATATAGAATGGTGTTGTCTGCATAGAGGTGGATCAGGGCATCGCCCGCAGCAAGAGCAACATCATTGATATATACAGAGAAAAGAGTCGGCCCGAGAATTGAACCCTGTGGCACCCCCATAGAGACTGCCAGAGGACCGGACAGCATGCCCTCCGATTTGACAAACTGAACTCTGTCTGCAAAGTAGTTGGTGAACCAGGCACGGCAGTCATCAGAAAAACCGAGGCTACTGAGTCTGCCGATAAGAATATGGTGATTGACAGAGTCAAAAGCCTTGGCAAGGACAATGAAGAGGGCTGCACAGTACTGTCTTTTATCGATGGCGGTTATGATATTGTTTAGTACCTTGAGCGTGGCTGAGGTGCACCCGTGACCGGCTCGGAAACCAGATTGCACAGCGTAGAAGGTACGGTGTGATTCGAGATGGTCAGTGACCTGTTTGTTGACTTGGCTTTCGAAGACCTTAGATAGGCAGGGCAGGATGGATATAGGTCTGTAACAGTTTGGGTCCAGGGTGTCTCCCCCTTTGAAGAGGGGGATGACTGCGGCAGCTTTCCAATCCTTGGGGATCTCAGACGATATGAAAGAGAGGTTGAACAGGCTGGTAATAGGGATCGTGACAATGGCGGCGGATAGTTTCAGAAATAGAGGGTCCAGATTGTCAAGCCCAGCTGATTTGTACGAGTCCAGGTTTTGCAGCTCTTTCAGAACATCTGCTATCTAGATTTGGGTAAAGGAGAACCTGGAGAGGCTTGGGCGAGTAGCTGCGGTGGGGGCGGAGCTGTTGGCCGAGGTTGGAGTAGCCAGGCGGAAGGCATGGTCAGCCGTTGAGAAATGCTTGTTGAAGTTTTCGATAATCATGGATTTATCGGTGGTGACCGTGTTACCTAGCCTTAGTGCAGTGGGCAGCTGGGAGGAGGTGCTCTTGTTCTCCATGGACTTCACAGTGTCCCAGAACATTTTGGAGTTGGAGCTATAGGATGCAAATTTCTGCCTGAAGAAGCTGGCCTTAGCTTTCCTGACTGACTGCGTGTATTGGTTCCTGACTTCCCTGAACAGTTGCATATCGCGGGGACTATTCGATGCTATTGCAGTCCGCCACAGAATGTTTTTGTGCTGGTCGAGGGCAGTCAGGTCTGGAGTGAACCAAAGGCTATATCTGTTCTTAGTCCTGCATTTTTTGAACGGAGCATGCTTGTTTAAAATGGTGAGGAAATTACTTTTAAAGAATGACCAGGCATGCTCAACTGACGGGATGAGGTCAATGTCCTTCCAGGATACCCGGGCCAGGTCGATTAGAAAGGCCTGCTCACACAAGTGTTTTAGGGAGCGTTTGACAGTGACGAGGGGTGGTCGTTTGACTGCGGCTCCATAGCGGATACAGGTAATGAGGCAGTGATTGCTGAGATCCTGGTTGAAGACAGCGGAGGTGTATTTGGAGGGCCAGTTGCTCAGGATGACGTCTATGTGGGTGCCCTTGTTTACAGATTTAGGGTTGTACCTGGTGGGTTCCTTGATGATTTGTGTGAGATTGAGGGCATTTAGCTTAGATTGTAGGACTGCCGGGGTGTTAAGCATATCCCAGTTTCGGTCACCTAACAGAACAAACTCTGAAGCTAGATGGGGGGTGATCAATTCACAAATGGTGTCCAGGGCACAGCTGGGAGCTGAGGGGGGTCGGTAGCAGGTGGCAACAGTGAGAGACCTATTTCTGGAGAGAGTAATTTTTTAAATTAGTAGTTCGAACTGTTTGGGTATGGACCTGGAAAGTATGACATTACTTTGCAGGCTATCTCTGCAGTAGACTGCAACTCATCCCCCTTTGGCAGTTCTATCTTGACGGAAAATGTTATAGTTGGGTATGGTAATCTCAGAATTTTTGGTGGCCTTCCTGAGCCAGGATTCAGACAAAGCAAGGACATCAGGGTTATTAGAGTGTGCTAAAGCAGTGAGTAAAACAAACTTAGGGAGGAGGCTTCTGATGTTGAGATGCATGAAACCAAGGCTTTTTCGATTACAGAAGTCAACAAATGACGGTGCCTGGGGGCATGCAGGGCCTGGGTTTACCTCCACATCACCCGCGGAACAGAGGAGGAGTAGTATGAGGGTGCGGCTAAAGGCTATCAAAACTGGTCGCCTAGAGCATTGGGGACAGAGAATAAAAGGAGCAGATTTCTGGGCATGGTAGAATATATTCAGGGCATAATGCGCTGACAGGGGTATGGTGGGGTGCGGGTACAGCGGAGGTAAGCCCAGGCACTGGGTGATGATGAGAGAGATTGTATTTCTGGACATGCTGGTTGTAATGGTTGAGGTCACCGCATGTGTGGGAGGTGGGACAAAGGAGGTATCAGGGGTATGAAGAGTGGAACTAGGGGCTCCATTGTAAACTAAAACAATGATAACTAACCTGAACAACAGTATACAAGGCATATTGACATTTGACAGAGACATACAGCGAGGCATACAGTAATCACAGGTGTTGAATTGGGAGAGCTAGCTAAAACAGTAGGTGAGACAACAACAGCTAATCAGCTAGCACAACAACAGCAGGTAAAATGGCGTTCACTAGGCAGGGAGGGTCGGATTAAGTATACACAGAGCCTGAGTGCGACTGGGGCTGACAGATAAAACATAAACAAGCAAAATGGAGTACCGTGATTAATGGACACTCCAGCATGCATCAGCTATGTAGCTAAGTGATCAGTGTCCAAGGGGCAGCGGTGGATAGGGCAGGGAAGCTAGACTGGCGAGTATTATCCAGGTAAAAGAAACTGGCTGGCTGTGCAGAAGGTAAAAGCCGCTAGCAGTGGCTAACAGTGACTAAATAGCTTGTAGCTAGTTAGCTGGTTAGCTTCTGGAGGTTCTTGAATGTGTTCTAAAAATTAAAAAGAATAGCGATTCCGTATCACATTGGGTGAGGCAGGTTACCGGAAGGTATAATCGAATTAAAAATCGAAAAGAGATTGAAAGTAAATATGGGTCCAGTGAGTGGTTGGGCTGTCTGGGGACGCGGCGATTCAGACAGTTAGCAGACCTGTGCTAACAAGCTAACAGTTAGTAGGCCGGGGCTAAACAAGCTAGCAGTTATCGGACCGGGGCTAAACAAGCTAGCAGTTAGCAGGCCGAATTAGCAAGCAAGCAGATAACAGGGGCTAGAAAGTTAGCCTTTGGGGGACGTTGCGATGGGGTGAGTCTGTTTATGCCTCTTCATGCGGTGACATCGATAGACCGGTCGTGGTTCCGGATATTGTAGCCCAGGAGTATGCTTCGGTGGTAGCACAGGATATCTGGCTGGGCTTGCGGTTAGCTAGTTAGCTAGTTGTGAAGATCCAGCTGAAAATGTTCTGTTTGCGGTGGGAATCCGGGGATAAAAAATAGGTCCGTTATGCTCTGGTTAGAGTCGCGTTGTTCGAACTGGCGAGAGCTTTCCGAGCTAAAGGTTAGCTGATGACCGCTAGCAATGGTTTGCTGACTGATAGCTGGTAGTTAGCTGGCTAGCTTCAGTTGAGGGGTTCCGGATCCGAAGTAAATATAAATACTTTAGAAAAAAGCAGATCCACGCTACATTGGGTGAGGCGGGTTGCAGGAGAGTATTTAGATGTTGAGGTTTAGCAAAATGTTTTAAAAGATATGCGAAGAAATACATGTTTTTTAAAAACGATATATACAAGGGACACGACACGACAAGACGTCTGACTGCTACGCCATCTTGGTACCACGTTCATCTGTACAAACAATAGTACGCAAGTATAAACAACATGGGACCACGCAGCTGTCATACCGCTCAGGAAGGAAACACCTTCTGTCTCTTAGAGATGAACGTACTGTGGTGCGAAAAGTACAAATCAATCCCAGAACAACAGCAAAGGACCTTGTGAAGATGCTGGAGGAAACCGGTACAAAAGTATCTATTTCCACAGTAAAACGAGTCCTATATAGACATAACCTGAAAGGACACTCAGCAGGGAAGAATCCACTGCTCCAAATCCGCCATATAAAAGCCAGACTACGGTTTGCAACTGCACATGGGGACAAAGATCGTACTTTTTGGAGAAATGTCTTCGGGTCTGATGAAACAAAAATAGAACTGCTTGGCCATAATGACCATTGTTATATTCGGAGGAAAAAGTGGGAGGCTTGCAAGCCGAAGAACATCATCCCATCTGTAAAGCACGGGGGTGGCAGCATCATGTTGTGGGGGTGCTTTGCTGCAGGAGGGACTGGTGCACTTCACAAAATAGATTGCATCATGAGGGAGGACAATTTTGTGGATATATTGAAGCAACAGCTCAAGACATCAGTCAGGAAGTTAAAGCTTGGTCGTAAATGGTTCATCTAAATTGACAATGACCCCAAACATACTTCCAAAGTTGTGGTGGCAAAATGGCATAAGCACAACAAAGTCAAGGTATTGGAGTGGCTAGCACAAAGCCCTGACCTCAATCCTATAGAAAATTTGTGGGCAGAACTGAAAAAGGATGTGCGAGCAAGGATGTCTACAAACCTGTGGAAGGCTACCCAAAACAAACCTGTGGAAGGCTACCCAAAACAAACCTGTGGAAGGCTACCCAAAACACACCTGTGGAAGGCTACCCAAAACAAACCTGTAGAAGGCTACCCAAAACAAACCTACCCAAAACAAACCTTGGAAGGCTACCCAAAACAAACCCGTGGAAGGCTACCCAAAACAAACCTGTGGAAGGCTACCCAAAACAAACCTGTGGAAGGCTACCCAAAACACACCTGTGGAAGGCTACCCAAAACAAACCTGTAGAAGGCTACCCAAAACAAACCTGTGGAAGGCTACCCAAAACAAACCTGTAGAAGGCTACCCAAAACAAACCTGTAGAAGGCTACCCAAAACAAACCTGTTGAAGGCTACCCAAAACAAACCCGTGGAAGGCTACCCAAAACAAACCTGTGGAAGGCTACCCAAAACAAACCTGTGGAAGGCTACCCAAAACAAACCTGTAGAAGGCTACCCAAAACAAACCTGTTGAAGGGTACCAAAAACAAACCTGTGGAAGTCTACTTCCACTTATTGTGGAAGGCTACCCGAAACGTTTGACTCAAGTTAAACAATTTAAAGGCAATGCTACCAAATGCTAATTGAGTGTATGTGTTGAAAGAAGTAAAAGCTGAAATAAATCATTCTCTCTACTATTATTCTGACATTTCACATTCTTAAAATAAAGTTGTGATCCTAACTGACCTAAGACAAGGAATTTGTACTCGGATTAAATGTCAGGAATTGTGAAATTTATTTGGCTAAGGTGTATGTAAACTTCTGACTTCAACTGCATTACTATACTATTATAATATATGATACATATTGTGTGTAAGAGTGTTAGAATGCAGGAGGAGGACATAGAGTGAGCTGGCCTTCACCCATCCAGTAGGTGTCTGCTTTGTCAGCACCGGCCCAACACCACAGCCAAACAGACCACACACAGAGTTACTAGGAAGAGGGAGGAGAGGAGTGGAACGACAGAGAAAAAGAGGGGGAGGAGAAGAGTAGTGGTAAGCTAATGACCTTGTCTTACAGTAAGAAGGAAAATAACATAATTTATGAACACTTCCTATTGTCTCCTCAGCCAAATGATGTTCTTATATTCCTGTCCTTCTCTTTCTCTCTTTGTATCTCTCTTTATTTCTCTTCTTCTCTCTATCTTTCTCTTGTTCTCTCATTTTTAGATGTGTCGTCCTCTCTCATGTTGCTGCTGTTAAAATGGGATTTGTTTTATTTTCTTTTTAATAGTGCCTTTCCATCATGTTGTTCAACTCCTCTTTCTCTCTCTCTCTCTCTCTCTCTCTCTCTCTCTCTCTCTCTCTCTCTCTCTCTCTCTCTCTCTCTCTCTCTCTTTCTCCCTCTCTCTCTCCCCTCTCTCTCTCTCTCTCTCTCTCTCTCTCTCTCTCTCTCTCTCTCTCTCTCTCTCTCTCTCTCTCTCTCTCTCTCTCTCTCTCTCTCTCTCTCTCTCTCTCTCTCTCTCTCTCTCTCACTCTGTGGTTCCATTCTGCCTGGCCAAATGTCTGGATTATACTGGATTATAGGACATCACAGGAGGGAATAACATAAATATATGTTGGCCTAACTAAGAAAAGCTCTTCAGTCTTCAAACAATTAGTCAAGATAGACTAATAATTTCACATAGAACGGTGAAATGGATGAGCCAATGTCAGCCAATGTTGTACAGACAAGGCGAGGCAATGTTAGGTGCTCCAATATTGCACCATGTAGTGGCCAATCACAATTTTCTTTCAATACGGGTCACTGGTGTTGATGACCAATGAAATTACTTCACCATTAAACCGTGTAATTCAGTTCAACTATCAGTGGGCATTGTCTGTATTAAGGGGTGCTCTGCTGTACATCCTGCTCTCCTCAGCAGTGTGGAAATAGTTTACTGTTCTATATTCAGGCCTGGTCCAGTATATGTCCACAGCTGAGGTACTGGTCCTGGTCCAGTATATGTCCACAGCTGAGGTACTGGTCCTGGTCCAGTATATGTCCACAGCTGAGGTACTGGTCCTGGTCCAGTATATGTCCACAGCTGAGGTACTGGTCCAGTATATGTCCACAGCTGAGGGGAGAGAGGAGTTTATCAGGACTTTATATTTGTGTTACATACAGTACCAGTCAAATGTTTGGACACACCTACTCATTCAAGTGTTTTTCTTAATTTGTACTATTTTCTACATTGTAGAATAATAGTGAAGACATCAAAACTATAAATAACACATATGGAATCATGTAGTAGCCAAAAAAGTGTCAAACAAAACTAAATATATTTTATATTTTAGATTCTTCTTGCCACCCTTTGCCTTGATGACAGCTTTGCACACTCTTGGCATTCTCTCAACCAGCATCACCTGGAATGCTTTTCTAACCGTCTTGAAGCAGTTACCACATATGCTGAGCACTTGTTGGCTGCTTTCCTTCGCTCTGAGGTCCAACTCATCCCAAACCATCTCAAATGGATTGCAGCCGGGTGATTGTGGAGGCCAGGTCATCTGATGCAGCACTCCATCACTCTCCTTCTTGGTCAAATAGCCCTTACACAGCCTGGAGGTGTGTTTTGGGTCATTGTCCTGTTGAAAAATAAATGATAGTTCCATTAAGCCCAAACCAGATGTGATGACCTATCACTGCAGAATTCTGTGGTAGCCATGCTGGTTAAGTGTGTCTTGAATTATAAATAAATCACTGACAGTGTCACTAGCAAAGCACCGCCAAACCATCACACCTCCTCCTCCATGCTTCACGGTGGGAACCACACATGCAGAGATCATCCATTCACCTACTCTGCATCTCACAAAGACAAGTCGGTTGGAACCAAAAATCTCAAATTTGGACTCATCAGACCAAATGACAGATTTCCACCGGTCTGATGTCCATTGCTCGTGTTTCTTGGCCCAAGCAAGTCTCTTCTTCTTATTGGTGTCCTTTAGTAGTGGTTTCTTTGCAGCAATTCAACCAGGAAGCCCTGATTCACTCAGTCTCCTCTGAACATTTGATGTTGAGATGTGTCTGTTACTTGAACTCTGTGAAGAATTTATTTGGGCTGCAATTTCTTAGGCTGGTAACTCTAATGAACTTATCCTCTGCAGCAGAGGTAACTCTGGGTTTTCGTTTCCTATGGCGGTCCTCATGAGGGCCAGTTTCATCATTGCGCTTGATGGTTTTTGCGACTGCACTTGAAGAAACTTTCAAAGTTCTTGAAATTTCAAGTAATGATAGACTGTCATTTCTCCTCTTTTATCTGCTGCGGCAGCACGGTAGCCTAGTGGTTAGAGCATTGGACTAGTAACTGGAAAGTTGCAAGTTCAAATCCCAGAGCCGACAAGGTACACATCTGTCGTTCTGCCCCTGAACAGGCAGTTATCCCACTGTTCTGTCATTGAAAATAATAATTTGTTCTTAACTGACTTGCCTAGTTAAATAAAGGTAAAAAAAAAAAAATCTGAGCTGTTCTTGTCATAATATGGACTTGGTATTTGACCAAATATGGCCATCTTCTGTATACCACCCCTAACTTGTCACAACACAACGGATTGGCTCAAACGCATTAAGAAGGAAAGAAATTCCACAAATGAACTTTTAACAAGGCACACCCATCAATTGAAATGCATTCCAGGTGACTACCTTATGAAGCTGGTTGAGAGAATTCCAAGACTGTGCAAAGCTGTCATCAAGGCAAAGGGTGACTACTTTGAAGAATTTAAATACATTTTGAACACTGGTTGGTTACTACATGATTCCATATGTCTTATTTCATAGCTCTGATGTCTTCACTATTTTCTACAATGTAGAAAATAGTAAAGATGAGAAAAGCCCTTGAAAGCCCTTGAATGAGTATGTGTGTCCAAACTTTTGACTGGTACTTTACATTTTTTGTGTGTGTTTGGGTGACCATGTAATGCTTTGACGATCGATCAGGGCCTGTGTCTGTGTGCGTGTCGGTGTGTGTGTGTGTGTGTGTGTCGGCGTGCTGGTCGGTGTGTGTGTCGGCATGTGTGTAGGTGTGTGTGTTTGTTTCGGTTTGTGTGTGTGTGTGCGCCATCCTGTTTTTAATTTTGTATTTTACTATAGCACAGCTTCAGGCATTTGTTTATTCCACTCTGTCACCAAAACTGTCAATTATTTTTGGGGGTGTATCACACATGCAATGCAACAATGTAAATGCACAGACACAATAACATGTTCCAGATATCTGGAGTTCTATCAGTGCTCTAGCCTGGTCACTGACAGGATGGGAATATCTCAAATCAGACATATCTCAAACTGTTTATGTTGGGTAACTATCTCCCGAGTGGTGCAGTTGTCTAAGGCACTGCATCTCAGTGCAAGAGGTGTCACTAAAGTCCCTGGTTTGAATCCAGGCTGTATCACATCCGGCTGTGATTGAGAGTCCCATAGGGCGGCGCACAATTGGCCCAGCATCGTCTGTGTTTGGCTGGGGAAGGCCATCTTTGTAAATAAGAATTTGTTCTTAACTGACTTGCCTAGTTAAATAAAGGTTAAATATGATGATAACATCTACTGAAGCTAGTAGAGTCCATGTATAGTAGGCCACTGTGTGAATCTGACGCTGAGGTGGAATGTAGTAGTGTTTAGAAGGCAGAAACCCCAGTCTGAAACCAGCCTAATTATCCCCTCACAAAGCTTTTACAGCCTGGCTAATGATTCATTAATAGCTGCAAACTCTCACACCACGCTGTAACAACTTTTCATTCTCGTAAAGTTTGTGGTAGAAAGCCCATTGCTTCTGAATAAACAGAATTAAGGATAGAACTAGAATTGGACACTCAAGAAAAAAATACTTTCTTATTTCTAGAGATTCTGGAAACACACAGGACAGAGAATATTTATAAAACAAGTACAAAGAAAAACAATAGTCTGATTTATTTCATAATTCAGGTTACTAGGCTAATGTGTACAACGTTTAGTCTTCACATTATGTTTATACTATAGTAATAAGAAATGTAACACATAGCTCTGATGCAATATCCTGTGCAGTTCCTACCATAGTTCCGACACCAGCGGGTTTGATTCCCGGCGAAATGTGATCCTGCATTTGGCCCTTTAATAGGAATTAGGGATAAACCTAGGGAATGGGGATCCACGTCAAGGAGGCACTGTCTCCTGACCTCTCTCTACGAGCACGAGAGACACGGGGAACCGGAGTTATACAGGACGATACTACAGCATGAAACGTTGACAGAAGAGGAATAGTAGGAACAGGCTACAGTCAGAAAGTTAATGAGAATAGCAGCCGAGAGCCGTGATGTGATTTACCGGGCCACTTTACTACGCGAGGAAAGAGCGAGAGAGAGAGACTACAACATCACAAGGTAAGAGGTATTTGAAATAGTTCCGCTATAACCAGGAACGCATACGTGTTTTTCTTTTTCAGATTGTAGCCTAGGCTAATAGTCCTCCGCTTTGATTTGTGTCATCACAGGGACATTGGCTAGTTATTATGATTATTCTCTAGCCTACAGTATGTAGTCTGCTAAGAGAAGTGCAACGCGAGTCTAGGATTGGAGCTGGATGAGTTTACGATTGAAACCACATTGCTTATTTGCTGTCGGCGTTTTTTCACGGTGGCGTCTAGTCCATTGAGTTGTGACCAGTAATGCGGGTGAAATGTAGACCTTTCCTTGCTAAACCAGAAGAAGAAATAAAGAAGATGTGTTGCAAACTGTTATCTGAAACAGAAATGTCATTGGATCGGATGACCTCAAAGTGATAAACCTTTCAACTTTTTTTGAGGGGGGGAGGGGGGGGGGCGTGCAACTCGCCCCAGCTGCCTGGCTGTAATCACATCCATTATAATGCTGATACAAATGGATAAACAGCCCAGGTGTTATCTAAGGGCACTCTGTTGAGTGTTGGGAATTCAGCTGTTGCAGCCAGCTGAATTGGAACGTGGTGCATTTTTAAAAACATTTTTAAATGTAACCTATATTTACCTAGGCATGTCAGTTAAGAACACATTTACAATGACAGCCTAATACTGTAGCATCTATTTGATGTGAGTTGTAAATCATAGGGTTTTAGTTATGACATGGGTCATAAACCAAACCATGATGATATATATATTTTTTATATTTTTTATTTAACCTTTATTTAACTAGGCAAGTCAGTTAAGAATTAGAATAAAACGTAATACAATGATTTACAATAACGGCCTAGGAACAGTGGGTTAACTGCCTTGTTCAGAACAACAGATTTTTCTCTTGTCAGCTCAGGGATTCAATCTTGCAACCTTTCGGTTACTGGCCCAACGCTCTGACCACTAAGCTACCTGCCCGTCTGCCCTCTTTTTCTTTCCAAGCTAGTTCTGAATACCCAATGCCAAACTCTAAATATGTATTCTACAGCCCCTACAGACAGAATCCAAAAACATTGCAGATTTGCAGTTATAGGCCAATTCAGAATTATGCAGTCTGTTTATTGGAGTTTTGAAAATATCAAACAAAATCTAACTGTATTTGTCACATGCACAGAACACAACAGATGTAGACCTTCCAGTGAAATGCTTACAAGCCCTTAACCAACAATACTTTAAGAAGTTTTAAGAAAAAACAAGTGTTAAGTAAAAAATAGATATGTAAAAAATAGAAAATAAAAGTAACAAATAATTAAACTGCAGCAGTAAAATAACAATAGCAAGGCTATATACAGGGGGTATCGGTACAGAATCAATGATACAGGGTCAATGTGGAGGCTATATACAGGGGGTACCTGTACAGAGTCAATGTGGAGACTATATACAGGGGGTACCGGTACAGAGTCAATGTGGAGGCTATATACAGGGGGTACCAGTACAGAGTCAATGTGGAGGCTATATACAGGGGGTACCGGAACAGAGTCAATGTGGAGGCTATATACAGGGGGTACCTGTACAGAGTCAATGTGGAGGCTATATACAGGGGGTACCGGAACAGAGTCAATGTGGAGGCTATATACAGGGGGTACCGGAACAGAGTCAATGTGGAGGCTATATACAGGGGGTACCTGTACAGAGTCAATGTGGAGGCTATATACAGGGGGTACCTGTACAGAGTCAATGTGGAGGCTATATACAGGGGGTACCGGAACAGAGTCAATGTGGAGGCTATATACAGGGGGTACCGGTACAGAGTCAATGTGGAGGCTATATACAGGGGGTACCGGTACAGAGTCAATGTGGAGGCTATATACAGGGGGTACCGGTACAGAGTCAATGTGCGGGGGCACCGGTTAGTTGAGGTAATGGAGGTAATATGTACATGAAGAGTTAAAGTGACTGTGTATAGATAATAAACAGAGAGTAGCAGCGTAAAAGAGGGGTCTGGGTAGCCCTTTGATGTTGAGCTTTTGATAGATGCATGTGCTCCTACACTGTTAGGATAAAAAGGTGCTATCTAGAACCTAAAAGGGTTCTTCGACTGTCCCCATAGGAGAAACATTTGAAAAAACCTTTTTGTTTTACATGTACCTGGAACCAAAAAGAGTTCTACCTGGAACCAAAAAGGGTTTTACCTGGAACCAAAAAGAGTGCTCCTATGGGGACAGCTGAAGAACCCTTTTGGAAGCCTTATTTTCTGAGAGTGTATAGGTCTCTCTTTACCGTCTGGCGAAGCTGTGGATTAGATTTGTACTAGAGGGTAACACACGTTCCCCACAGCACAGTCCTGCTCTCTCATCTCCTGTTGCATTGTTGAGGCGAGACAGGTCTGTGTGTGTGTGTGTGTGTGTGTGTGTGTGTGTGTGTGTGTGTGTGTGTGTGTGTGTGTGTGTGTGTGTGTGTGTGTGTGTGTGTGTGTGTGTGTGTGTGTGTGTGTGTGTGTGTGTGTGTGTGTGTGTGTGTGTGTGTGTGTAGTGATGGGATAGTATGTTTACACCTCAGCACTGAGGAATGTCCTGGTCTGTATTTACGGTAGAGACTGATAATGAGTGTGGTCAGTTTACAGAGAGCCTGTCATTAGACTACCCTGTCTGCACACTCAGCTTCCACTAGAGGTAGAGAGGAGAGGAGGAGAGAAGAGGGGAGGAGAAGAGAGGAGAAGAGAGGGGGAGAGGAGAGAGGAAATGAAAGGTGGAGGAGAGGAGAGAAGAGGGGACAAGAGGAGGAGACAGGAGAGGAAGATAGGTGGTCCTACCCTGGCTACAGCTGTTATAGACCCTTGGCCTGCTTAATGTGTATTCATGTATATTTATAACTACAGACATAGTAGGTGTTTGGACAATCTTTTGCATCACAAGTGTGTTACTCCACAGTTAATACAAATAAATAACTGATGTAATTATGTTACACCAGGTATTTGTCACGGTTGTCGTAAGAACGGGACCAAGGCGCAGCGGATGTTGAGTTTCACATATTTATTTCCAAGTGAAACTTCAGCAAAACAAAAATATACCAATAAACAAACAACTAAACATGACTACGTGGTGCACATGCACAAACACAAAACAATATCCCACAAACACAGGTGGGAAAAATAGCTACATAAATATGATCCCCAATTAGAGGCAACGATTACCAGCTGCCTCTAATTGGGAATCATACAAAACACCAACATAGAAAATATAAACTAGAACACAACATAGGAATAATAAACTAGAATAACCCCTAGTCACACCCTGATCTACTACACCATAGAGAAACAAGGGCTCTCTATGGTCAGGGCGTGACACTATTTATGCACAGGTAGTTACATTGTACTTGTCATTGTGAGAAGTTGTACGTGCTCTATACAACAATACTGAATGAACACTTATTTTAACTTAATATAATACATCAATAAAATAAATGTAGCCTCAAATAAATAATGAAACATGTTCAATTTGGTTTAAATAATGCAAAAACATGAAAGTAATATGTGCCAATATGCAATATGTGCCATGTATGTGCCATGTAAACATGTGTGCCATGTAAAATATGTGCCATGTAATATATGTGCCATGTAAAAAAGCTAACGTTTAAGTTCCTTGCTCAGAACATGAGAACATATGAAAGTTGGTGGTTCCTTTTAATATGAGACTTCAATATTCCAAGGTAAGAGGTTTTAGGTTGTATTTAATATAGTATTTATAGGACTATTTCTCTCTCTACTATTTGTATTTCATTTACCTTTGACTATTGGATGTTCTTATAGGCACTACAGTATTGCCAGTGTAACAGTATAGCTTCCGTTCCTCTCCTCGCCCCTACCTGGGCTCGAACCAGCAGTCACATTCGAAGCATCAACACTTAGAAGCCACATTGTCTGAAATCTTTAGCCAGTGAGGTAGACTCCATAACACATGTAAACCTTTGTAGGTATCTCAGGTATCTGAGATGATTGCCACACATTTCAGTCAATAGCCATTGTCCTGGACCCAGTGGTATTCAGAGTAATGAGTCAGTGGTATTCAGAGTAATGAGTCAGTGTAGTCCATATGTATATTTGATATATATCTTGGATCCAGCCAGCTGCTTGTGTTTTCTCTGGCCTACGGTGTTTCAAGGTATTCCTGCTGGAGGAGAAGGGAGCAGATTTTTGAAGGAAGACCCAGGCTCCCTAAAGCCAGAGGGGAAGGGACCGACCCATGCCCCCCCCCCCCCCTCCCTATTTTAAACAAGCCTGTGGTGCTGAAGGAACTAAAGGAATTGTTCTGGGGAGCATTAGCATTGACATGCTTAAATATTTTGTTTGCACCCAGGTGTCTTAGCTACCCTGACCTGGGCTGACCTGACCTGACCTGGGCTGACCTGACCTGGGCAGACCTGACCTGGGCTGACCTGACCTGACCTGGGCTGACCTGGCCTGACCTGACCTGGGCTGGCCTGACTTGGCCTGACCGGGCCTGACCTGGGCTGGGCTGACCTGGGCTGACCTGACCTGGGCTGGGCTGACCTGGCCTGACCTGGGCTGGGCTGACCTGGGCTGGGCTAACCTGGGCTGACATGGGCTGACATGGGCTGACATGGGCTGGGCTGACCTGGGCTGACCTGGGCTGGGCTGACCTGGGCTGGGCTGACCTGAGCTGGGCTAACCTGGGCTGACATGGGCTGACCTGGGCTGGGCTGACCTGGGCTGGGCTAACCTGGGCTGACATGGGCTGACATGGGCTGGGCTGACCTGGGCTGGGCTGACCTGGGCTGGGCTGACCTGAGCTGGGCTTACCATAGATGGGCTGCTTTGGACTGGTCAGACTGAATAGACTACCATAGCAGCTGATCTAAGCTAGCTACCATAGAAGGGTTGGCCTGGTTTGGCCTTAGTTATCTGAGTATACAGTAACAGGGCTGTGCAAGGCTAGCCTGGCGGGGCCGAGCATGGCTGTCTGCTTTGGGCTGACATCTCCTTCCTCACACCCCCAGTTTGCCTCTGGCTGGCTGGTTCTCCTAAACCTCAAACTCCAGATAGAGAATGGAGCCAGGGTCTGGGCCTTGTGGTCGGCCAGAAGAACCTCTGGATGTATGGCTTCTGTAATTAGCCTGCAAGTTGGTGCTAGCTATTTATGAGCAGGCTAATTGTAGAGAGTACAGAGAGACATGGCTCAGTTATAGCCGCTGGGTCTTTGAGCTTTGGCCGTCTGCTGTACTGCTGCTGACAGTGGAGGACCATGGCTATATCTTTGGCTGGCTGGTAGTTGGTCTGGCTGTCTGGTTGACTGGCTTGCTGGCTGTTTGTCTAGCTGGCTGACGGGCTGGCTGGCTGACTGGTTGGCTGTTTGTGTGGCTAGCTGTTTGTCTGGTTGGCTAGCTGGATAGTTGGGCTGTTTGTCTGGATAGGTGGCTGGCAGTTTGTCTGACTGGCTCGCTGATTGGCTGACAGGATGGCTGTCTGTCTATTTGTCTAGATTGCTGTTTGTCTGGCTGGCTGACTGGTTGGCTGTTTGTGTGGCTAGCTGTTTGTCTGGTCAGCTAGCTGGATAGTTGGGCTGTTTGTCTGGATAGGTGGCTGGCAGTTTGTCTGACTGGCTCGCTGATTGGCTGACTGGATGGCTGTCTGTCTGTTTGTCTAGCTGGCAGTCTGGATGACTGACTGGCTTTCTGTTTGTCTGGCTGGCTGGTTGTCTGGCTAGTTGTTTGTCTGGCTGGCTAGCTGGTTAGTTGACTGACTGGTTGGTTGGTTGGCTGTTTGTCTGTCTGGCTAGCTGGATGGCTGGCTGACTTTTTGGCTTTTTGGCTGTCTGACTGAAAGACTGGCTGTCTGGCTGTTTGTCTAGCTGACAGGCTGTATGACTGACTGACTGGCTTGCTGGCTGTTTATCTGCCTGGCTGACTGTCTTGTCTGTCTAGTCCGTCTGTCTTTAGACACCACTACAACAATTGTAATAGATGAGCTATACATTCACTCTTAGTTACTGTAATCAACTGTCCACCATTGAATTTCCATTTGAGCCTTTGTGAATAAAACATGTGAGAATATCCATCTCGTCTGAGAAAATGACAACTAGTCAATCTCTGATCCCTTTCTCTCAGGTAAAAATAAGTTGAGCGCCCCACATTCAGAGCTCTATCCATTCACTCACTCTCACACATTCTCTTCCCCTGTCTTTGTTTAGCTAGCTAAGCTATAACTCACAAACACAGCCCCCCTCCAGCCTCCACATCCGTGATGGGACTGTCATGCAGAAAGACACTATTGTGCTGGCTTGGATCCTGTTTCACTTCTGCCCTGTAATTAAGAAGGGATTGCCTGGCTGGGCTGGGCTGGGGAAAGCTGTGTTGGGGGCTGGGGTTGGGGATGGGGGTGGGATCCAGGCATTGCATGGCTTGGCTATGCCTCGGCAACCCATAATCCAAAGCTAGGGAGATCTTGATGGGGGACCGATGCTGGGGGTGTGGCACATGGACTGGGTTAGGAGTTATTTGGTTAAAAAGCAGAGCCTGGCCTGCTGTGTGTGTAGTGAGAGAGGAAACATGTATTTAACTGTGTCATCATGAAGTCCTCTCTGAGTGGTGAGTGTTTGTTTTTCTCACATTGTCCCACTGAGTCATGGGAAGTGAAGTGGGGACACTATTAAACACTATTTCCTTTCTAAGATCTTCAAAGGGTTTTTACTTGTTTTCACTTGATAAAAAAAACGTACAAAAACTGACACACGTATTGTAACTTTTTGCTGCTCCTGCTCCTGCTCCTGCTCCTGCTCCTGCTCCTGCTCCTGCTCCTGCTCCTGCTCCTGCTCCTGCTCCGTTCCCGCGGCCTGGCTCCTGCTCTGGCTCCTGCTCTGGCTCCTGCTCCTGCTCCGTTCCCGCGGCCTGGCTCCTGCTCCTGCTCCTGCTCCTGCTCCGTTCCCGCGGCCTGGCTCCTGCTCCTGCTCTGGCTCCTGCTCTGGCTCCTGCTCTGGCTCCTGCTCTAGCTCCTGCTCTGGCTCCTGCTCTGGCTCTGACTGTGTGTGTTGCTCTGCAGGTCCGGGTCAGTCGGTTACCAGGCGACAGGGTCCATCTGTCGGGCAGCGGTGCGGTCAACATGGCAGACGTCTTGGAGAGTGGCAGGGCGGGTGCAGGCTCCGTAGTAGGAGCAGGTAGCGTGGACTGGCAGAAGCGTTGTGTTGCCCTGGAGATGCAGCTGCTCAGGTTTCGTCTGCAGGCGGGGAAGATCCGAGAGCTGCTGGCCGAGAAGGTGAGGGGGGGCATCATGGGTAAAGTAGTACTATCTAAGGGAAAAGTCCCAGCAAACACACAACCTTCACGCAACATTTTTTGAATGTTGACTTGAAGTTGTGGGCATCAACGTCATGTGCTACTTTGTACTGTCTAAGGCAGTGTTTCTTCATCTGGTCCTGGGGACACAAAGAAACACGCATTTCATGTTTTACCTAGCTCTACACACACTAATCAAGTCATTATTATTAGCCCATCTATAATTTAGCCTAAACAACTACCTCTTCCCCTACTGTATTTTTAATTTGTATTTTTCTCCTTTGCACCCCATTATTTCATCTCTACTTTGCACATTCTTCCACTGCAAATCTACCATTCCAGTGTTTTACTTGCTATATTGTATTTACTTTGCCACCATGGCCTTTCTTTTGCCTTTACCTCCCTTATCTCACCTCATTTGCTCACATTGTATATAAGGTCCAAAGGTAAGAACTGTAGTGCAAATCTATTTTAGCATCACAAATCATAAAGATTTGGGATTAAGTTTTCCACACATGGAGCAGCCTTGCCACTGTGTGTTTTGACCTACATTGATTTGGTGTGCATGAATGAACTGTATTGCGTTATTCACCGTTTTACATCCAACAGACCCACGTGGTGTGGGAACTGGTTATGCTATGGTGATAATTCTCTGTGCTGATCTAGTAGAACAGTCAGCTGGTTTAGGAAGAGTAGGCTGGTTTAATAGAACAGTAGGCTGGTTTAATTGAAAAATAGGCTGGTTTAATAGAACAGTAGGCTGGTTTAGAAACAGTAGGCTGGTTTAGTAGAAGGGTCAGCTGGTTTAGGAACAGTAGGCTGGTTTAGTAGACCAGTAGGCTGGTTTAATAGAACAGTAGGCTGGTTTAGGAACAGTAGGCTGGTTTAGTAGAACAGTAGGCTGGTTTAATAGAACAGTATGCGGGTTTAGGAACAGTAGGGTGGTTTAGAAACAGTAGGCTGGTTTAGGAACAGTAAGCTGGTTTAGGAACAGTAAGCTGGTTTAGTAGAACAGTAGACTGGTTTAATAGAACAGTTGTCTGGTTTAGTAGACCAGTGGACTGGTTTAGTAGAACAGTAGTCTGGTTTAGTAGACCAGTGGACTGGTTTAGTAGAACAGTAGGCTGGTTTAGTAGACCAGTAGACTGGTTTAGTAGAACAGTCGGCTGGTTTAGGAACAGTAGTCTGGTTTAGTAGAACAGTCGGCTGGTTTAGGAACAGTAGGCTGGTTTAGTTGACCAGTAGGCTGGTTTAATAGAACAGTAGGCTGGTTTAGGAACAGTAGGCTGGTTTAGTAGAACAGTAGGCTGGTTTAATAGAACAGTAGGCTGGTTTAGGAACAGTAGGATGTTTAGAAACAGTAGGCTGGTTTAGAAACAGTATGCTGGTTTAGGAATAGTAGGGTGGTTTAGAAACAGTAGGCCGGTTTAGGAACAGTAGGCTGGTTTAGGAACAGTAGTCTGGTTTAGTAGAACAGTAGACTGGTTTAATAGAACAGTTGTCTGGTTTAGTAGACCAGTGGACTGGTTTAGTAGAGCAGTAGGCTGGTTTAGTAGACCAGTAGGCTGGTTTAGTAGAACAGTAGGCTGGTTTAATAGAACAGTAGGCTGGTTTAATAGAACAGTAGGCTGGTTTAGTAGAACAGTAGGCTGGTTTAGTAGAACAGTAGGCTGGTTTAGGAACAGTAGGCCGGTTTAGGAACAGTAGACTGGTTTAGGAACAGTAGGCTGGTTTAGGAACAGTAGGCTGGTTTAGGAACAGTAAGCTGGTTTAGGAACAGTAGACTGGTTTAGTAGAACAGTCGGCTGGTTTAGGAACAGTAGGCTGGTTTAGGAACAGTAGGCTGGTTTAGTAGAACAGTAGGCTGGTTTAGGAACAGTAGGCTGGTTTAGGAACAGTAGGCCGGTTTAGGAACAGTAGACTGGTTTAGGAACAGTAGGCTGGTTTAGTAGAACAGTAGGCTGGTTTAGGAACAGTAGGCTGGTTTAGGAACAGTAGGCCGGTTTAGGAACAGTAGACTGGTTTAGGAACAGTAGGCTGGTTTAGTAGAACAGTAGGCTGGTTTAGGAACAGTAGGCTGGTTTAGGAACAGTAGGCTGGTTTAGGAACAGTAGGCTGGTTTAGGAAGAGTAAGCTGGTTTAGGAACAGTAGACTGGTTTAGTAGAACAGTAGGCTGGTTTAGGAACAGTAGGCTGATTTAGGAACAGTAGGCTGGTTTAGGAACAGTAGGCTGGTTTAGTAGAACAGTAGGCTGGTTTAGGAACAGTAGGCCGGTTTAGGAACATCATTTAACTTTGGCTTATTCCACTGACATAAAAGACTACCTGTGAACAGACACCTAAAACCTCCCTCCTCCTATCCGTCTTCTCCTTCCTTTTGTTGTTTCCCCTGTTCTGCTTATAGACTCTGTCAGTCATGCTGCACTGACCTCTGTGTTGCAACAAATGGTTAACTGTCTGGTCCTTGGCAGACAGCCCTGCACTAAAGCAGAGAAACTACTGACTCGTGTGAATGAGTGCCTGAGTGAAAATACAGGTGTGTGTGTGTGTGTGTGTGTGTGTGTGTGTGTGTGTGTGTGTGTGTGTGTGTGTGTGTGTGTGTGTGTGTGTGTGTGTGTGTGTGTGTGTGTGTGTGTGTGTGTGTGTGTGTGTGTGTGTGTGTGTTTCCAGGAACAGCATAGCAACATTTATGAGGGATAATTCTTAGAATGATGAATTGTAAAATGACATTAAAGCTTTCTGTTGGCGTTGTCAGAATGTCATGTTTGTTCCAAAACATTCTAATAATGTTCAGAGTAACGTTGTTAGTAAGCAACCAAATGTCAACCAAATGAAACTCACTTTGTTCAGGGACTGCTTCTTGCTAGCTTCTACATATACAGTTGAATTCGGAAGTTTACATACACCTTAGCCAAATACATTTAAACTCAGTTTTTCACAATTCCTGACATTTAATCCTAGTACAAATTCCCTGTCTTAGGTCAGTTAGGATCACCACTTTATTTTAAGAATGTTAAATGTCAGAATAATAGTAGAGAGAATGATTTCTTTCAGCTTTTACTTCTTTCATCACATTCCCATAAATTGTTTAACTTGGGTCAAACGTATTGCGTAGCCTTCCACAAGCTTCCCACAGTAAGTTGAGTGAATTTTGTCTCATTCCTCCAGACAGAGCTGGTGTAACTGAGTCAGGATTGTAGGCCTCCTTGCTCGCACACACCTTTTCAGTTCTGGCCACAAATATCTATAGGATTGAGGTCAGGGCTTTGTGATGGCCGCTCCAATACCTTGACTTTGTTGTCCTTAAGCCATTTTGCAACAACTATGGAAGTATGCTTGGGGTCATTGTCCATTTGAATGACCCATTTGCGACCAAGCTTTAACTTCCTGACTGATGTCTTGAGATTTTGCTTCAATATATCCACGCAATATTCCTACCTCATCTATTTTTTGAAGTGCACCAGTCCCTCCTGCAGCAAAGCACCCCCACAACATGATGCTGCCACCCCCATCCTTCACGGATGGGATGGTGTTCTTCGGCTTGTAATCCTCCCCCTTTTTCCTCTGAATATAACAATGGTCATTATGGTCAAACAGTTCTATGTTTGTTTCATCAGACCAGAGGACATTTCTCCAAAAAGTACGATCTTTGTCCCCATGTGCAGTTGCAAACCGTAGTCCGGCTTTTATAGGTTTTGTAGCAGTGGCTTCTTCCTTGCTGAGCGACCTTTCAGGTTGTGTTGATATAGGACTCGTTTTACTGTGGATATAGATACTTTTGTACCTGTTTCCTCCAGTATCTTCACAAGGTCCTTTGCTGTTGTTCTGGGATTGATTTGCACTTTTTGCACCACAGTACGTTCATCTCTAGGAGACAGAACACGTCTCCTTCCTGAGCGGTATGACGCCTGCGTGGTCCCATCTTGTTTATACTGCGTACTATTGTTTGTACAGACGAACGTGGTACCTTCAGGCATTTGGAAATTGCTCCCAAGGATGAACCAGACTTTTCTTTTGATTTTCCCAGGATGTCAAGCAAAGAGACATTGAGTTTGAAGGTAGGCCTTGAAATACATCCACAGGTACACCTCCAATTGACTCAAATGATGTCAATTAGCCTATCAGAAGCTTCTAAAGCCATGACATCATTTTCTGTATTTCTCCAAGCTGTTTAAAGGCACAGTCAACTTAGTGTATGTAAACTTCTGACCCACTGGAATTGTGATACAAGTGAAATAAGTGAAATAATCTGTCTGTAAACAATTGTTTGAAAAAATACTTGTGTCATGCACAAAGTATATGTCCTAACTGACTTGCCAAAACTATAGTTTGTTAACAATAAATTTGTGAAGTGGTTGAAAAACAAGTATTAATGACTCTAATCTAAGTGTATGTAAACTTCCGATTTCAATTGTATATATTGAGTTTTCACTGCTCATAATAAAACCATCATTATCTTTGCATTGCTTTGGTACGGAGCACTGTCATGGTATAATTAAGCAATAAGGCACGAGGAGGTGTGGTATTTGGCCAATATACCACAGCTAAGGGATGTTCTTATGTACGACGCAACATGGAGTGCCTGGAAACAGCCCTTAGTCGTGGTCATATACCACAAACCCCTGAGGTGCCGTTATTGCTATTATAAACTGGTTACCAATGTAATTAGAGCAGTAAAAATAAATGTTTTGTCATACCCGTGGTGTGTTAGCCAATCAGCATTCAGTGCCTGAACCACCCTGTTTATAATATAGATATAATATAATATAGATATAGGTAATAATATAGATATAATATCTGAACTACAGAGGACCATGTTCTACTAACTGAACTACAGAGGACCATGTTCTACTAACTGAGCTACAGAGGACCATGTTCTACTAACTGAACTACAGAGGACCATGTTCTACTAACTGAACTACAGAGGACCATGTTCTACTAACTGAGCTACAGAGGACCATGTTCTACTAACTGAGCTACAGAGGACCATGTTCTACTAACTGAACTACAGAGGACCATGTTCTACTAACTGAACTACAGAGGACCATGTTCTACTAACTGAGCTACAGAGGACCATGTTCTACTAACTGAGCTACAGAGGACCATGTTCTACTAACTGAGCTACAGAGGACCATGTTCTACTAACTGAACTACAGAGGACCATGTTCTACTAACTGAGCTACAGAGGACCATGTTCTACTAACTGAGCTACAGAGGACCATGTTCTACTAACTGAACTACAGAGGACCATGTTCTACTAACTGAGCTACAGAGGACCATGTTCTACTAACTGAGCTACAGAGGACCATGTTCTACTAACTGAGCTACAGAGGACCATGTTCTACTAACTGAGCTACAGAGGACCATGTTCTACCAACTGAGCTACACAGGACCATGTTCTACTAACTGAGCTACAGAGTACCATGTTCTACTAACTGAGCTACAGAGGACCATGTTCTACTAACTGAGCTACAGAGGACCATGTTCTACTAACTGAACTACAGAGGACCATGTTCTACTAACTGAGCTACAGAGGACCATGTTCTACTAACTGAGCTACAGAGGACCATGTTCTACTAACTGAACTACAGAGGACCATGTTCTACTAACTGAGCTACAGAGGACCATGTTCTACTAACTGAGCTACAGAGGACCATGTTCTACTAACTAAGCTACAGAGGACCATGTTCTACTAACTGAGCTACAGAGGACCATGTTCTACTAACTGAGCTACATAGGACCATGTTCTACTAACTGAGCTACAGAGGACCATGTTCTACTAACTGAGCTACAGAGGACCATGTTCTACTAACTGAACTACAGAGGACCATGTTCTACTAACTGAGCTACAGAGGACCATGTTCTACTAACTGAGCTACAGAGGACCATGTTCTACTAACTAAGCTACAGAGGACCATGTTCTACTAACTGAGCTACATAGGACCATGTTCTACTAACTGAGCTACAGAGGACCATGTTCTACTAACTGAGCTACAGAGGACCATGTTCTACTAACTGAGCTACAGAGGACCATCAAATCAAATCAAATCTAATTTTATTTGTCACATACACCTGGTTAGCAGATGTTAATGCGAGTGTAGCGAAATGCTTGTGCTTCTAGTTCCGACAATGCAGTGATAACCAACAAGTAATCTAACTAACAATTCCAAAACTACTGTCTTATACACAGTGTAAGGGGATAAAGAATATGTACATAAGGATATATGAATGAGTGATGGTACAGAGCAGCATACAGTAGATGGTATCGAGTACAGTATATACATATGAGATGAGTATGTAGACAAAGTAAACAAAGTGGCATAGTTAAAGTGGCTAGTGATACATGTATTACATAAGGATGCAGTCGATGATGTAGAGTACAGTATATACGTATGCATATGAGATGAATAATGTAAGGTAAGTAACATTATATAAGGTAGCATTGTTTAAAGTGGCTAGTGATATATTTACATAATTTCCCATCAATTCCCATTATTAAAGTGGCTGGAGTTGGGTCAGTGTCAATGACAGTGTGTTGGCAGCAGCCACTCAATGTTAGTGGTGGCTGTTTACCAGTCTGATGGCCTTGAGATAGAAGCTGTTTTTCAGTCTCTCGGTCCCAGCTTTGATGCACCTGTACTGACCTCGCCTTCTGGATGATAGCGGGGTGAACAGGCAGTGGTTCGGGTGGTTGATGTCCTTGATGATCTTTATGGCCTTCCTGTAACATCGGGTGGTGTAGGTGTCCTGGAGGGCAGGTAGTTTGCCCCCGGTGATGCGTTGTGCAGACCTCACCACCCTCTGGAGAGCCTTACGGTTGAGGGCGGAGCAGTTGCCATACCAGGCGGTGATACAGCCCGCCAGGATGCTCTCGATTGTGCATCTGTAGAAGTTTGTGAGTGCTTTTGGTGACAAGCCAAATTTTTTCAGCCTCCTAAGGTTGAAGAGGCGCTGCTGCGCCTTCTTCACGACGCTGTCAGTGTGAGTGGACCAATTCAGTTTGTCTGTGATGTGTATGCCGAGGAACTTAAAACTTTCTACCCTCTCCACTACTGTTCCATCGATGGGATAGGGCGGTGTTCCCTCTGCTGTTTCCTGAAGTCCACAATCATCTCCTTAGTTTTGTTGACGTTGAGTGTGAGGTTATTTTCCTGACACCACACTCCGAGGGCCCTCACCTCCTCCCTGTAGGCCGTCTCGTCGTTGTTGGTAATCAAGCCTACCACTGTTGTGTCGTCCGCAAACTTGATGATTGAGTTGGAGGCGTGCGTGGCCACGCAGTCGTGGGTGAACAGGGAGTACAGGAGAGGGCTCAGAACGCACCCTTGTGGGGCCCCCGTGTTGAGGATCAGCGGGGAGGAGATGTTGTTGCCTACCCTCACCACCTGGGGGCGGCCCGTCAGGAAGTCCAGTACCCAGTTGCACAGGGCGGGGTCGAGACCCAGGGTCTCGGGCTTGATGACGAGCTTGGAGGGTACTATGGTGTTGAATGCCGAGCTGTAGTCCATGAACAGCATTCTCACATAGGTATTCCTCTTGTCCAGGTGGGTTAGGGCAGTGTGCAGTGTGGTTGAGATTGCATCGTCTGTAGACCTATTTGGGCGGTAAGCAAATTGGAGTGGGTCTAGGGTGTCAGGTAGCGTGGAGGTGATATGGTCCTTGACTAGTCTCTCAAAGCACTTCATGATGACGGAAGTGAGTGCTACGGGGCGGTAGTCGTTTAGCTCAGTTACCTTAGCTTTCTTGGGAACAGGAACAATGGTGGCCCTCTTGAAGCATGTGGGAACAGCATCCCTATACCAGCAGACTGGTATAGGGATTGATTGAATATGTCCGTAAACACACCGGCCAGCTGGTCTGCGCATGCTCTAAGGGCGCGTCTGGGGATGCCGTCTGGGCCTGCAGCCTTGCGAGGGTTAACACGTTTAAATGTCTTACTCACCTCGGCTGCAGTGAAGGAGAGACCGCATGTTTTCGTTGCAGGCCGTGTCAGTGGCACTGTGTTGTCCTCAAAGCAGGCAAAAAAGTTATTTAGTCTGCCTGGGAGCAAGACATCCTGGTCCGTGACTGGGCTGGGTTTCTTCTTGTAGTCCGTGATTGACTGTAGACCCTGCCACATGCCTCTTGTGTCTGAGCCGTTGAATTGAGATTCCACTTTGTCTCTGTACTGACGCTTAGCTTGTTTAATAGCCTTGCGGAGGGAATAGCTGCACTCTTTGTATTCGGTCATGTTGCCAGACACCTTGCCCTGATTAAAAGCAGTGGTTCGCGCTTTCAGTTTCACGCAAATGCTGCCATCAATCCACGGTTTCTGGTTAGTGAATGTTTTTATCATTGCTATGGGAACGACATCTTCGACGCACGTTCTAATGAACTAGCACACCGAATCAGCGTATTCGTCAATATTTTTATCTGACGCAATACGAAACATGTCCCAGTCCACGTGATGGAAGCAGTCTTGGAGTGTATAGTCAGCTTGGTCTGACCAGCGTTGGACAGACCTTAGCGTGGGAGCCTCTTGTTTTAGTTTCTGCCTGTAGGCAGGGATCAACAAAATGGAGTCGTGGTCAGCTTTTCCGAAAGGGGGGCGGGGCAGGGCCTTATATGCGTCGCGGAAGTTAGAGTAACAATGATCCAAGGTTTTACCACCCCTGGTTGCGCAATCGATATGCTGATAAAATTTAGAGAGTCTTGTTTTCAGATTAGCTTTGTTAAAATCCCCAGCTACAATGAATGCATGTTATGCAGGTGAGTGAGGACCCAAAAGCGGTTTAACAGAAACAGAGTCTTTTAATGTCCAAACACAGGGAAGACATATATCCTCTTCAGATGTATCGATTGACAAAATAGACAACCCGCAGAGAGGGCGACAAATAAATCATAAAGTCTTCTGATCTTTACAGGAGAGTCCCCTTCTAGCAGCAGAGGAGAATAGCAGGGTTAGCGGCAACAGACTGCTGGTCTCTCCGGGTAGGCGCGGGTTGTAGAGGACAGAGGTACCTGATCACACGTAGCATCTGATGAAGAGGCAGATTACGACAGGACGGGACAAGGGTGAAGCAAACGAGAATCTGACAAAGACAGAAGCAGAAACAGAGAGAGAAATAGAGACCTAATCAGAGGGAAAAAAGGGAACAGGTGGGAGAGAGTAAACTAGGTAGTTAGAGGAGATGAGGAACAGCTGGGGGAAGGAAAGGAAGAGAAGGTAACCTAATACGACCAGCAGGGGGAAACGAAGTGAAGAGAAAGAACAGGAACAAGACATAACATGACAAGGAGGATGCTTAGCTGCCTGTGTATTATTGCTAGCTGCATTTTCAGGTTGAACAACTCAGAGTTGTCAGATATTAGTATGTTTATTTCGTTATTTCTTTATTTGGATCCCTATTAGCTTTTGCAGAAGTATCAGGTACTCTTCCTGGGTCACACAAAAAAACACAAAACATGACAAGTAACAAAACACTGATCGGCAGTGCAACAAAACAATGTGTGTTAGAGTGTCTGTGTGTTAGATTGTCTGTGTGTTAGAGTGTCTGTGTGTTAGTGTCTGTGTGTTAGAGTGTCTGTGTGTTAGAGTGTCTGTGTGTTAGAGTGTCTGTGTGTTAGGGTGTCTGTTTGATGGTGTGTCTGTGTGTTAGAGATTGTCTGTGTGTTAGAGTGTCTGTGTGTTATTGTCTGTGGGTGTCTGTGTGTTAGATGTGTTAGAGTGTCTGTGTGTTTGTCTGTGTGTTAGAGTGTCTGTGTGTTAGATTGTCTGTGTGTTAGAGTGTCTGTGTGTTAGTGTCTGTGTGTTAGATTGTCTGTGTGTTAGTGTCTGTGTGTTAGAGTGTCTGTGTGTTAGAGTGTCTGTGTGTTAGGGTGTCTGTTTGATGGTGTGTCTGTGTGTTAGTGTGTCTGTGTGTTAGAGTCTCTGTGTGTTAGAGTGTCTGTGTGTTAGTGTGTCTGTGTGTTAGTGTGTCTGTGTGTTAGAGTGTCTGTGTGTTAGAGCGTCTGTGTGTCTGTGTGTTAGTGCGTCTGTGTGTTAGAGTGTCTGTTAGTGTGTCTGTTTGTTAGAGTCTCTGTGTGTTAGAGTGTCTGTGTGTTAGTGTGTCTGTGTGTTAGAGTGTCTGTGTGTTAGAGCGTCTGTGTGTCTGTGTGTTAGTGCGTCTGTGTGTTAGAGTGTCTGTTAGTGTGTCTGTTTGTTAGAGTGTCTGTGTGTTAGTGTGTCTGTTTTATGGTGTGTCTGTTTGATGGTGTGTCTGTGTGTCTGTGTGTTTCTCCTCACAGTCCTCGCTGTTTCATGAGATGTTGTTTAATCTTTTTTTAAAGGTAATTTTACTCTTTGAGTAATAGGAGATGGTAGGAAGTTCCATGTGATTATGGCTCTGTATAAAACTGTTTGTTGCCATGAATTAGTTCTGGACTTGGGGACTGTGAAGAGACCCCATGTGGCATGTCTTGTGGGGTATGTATGGGTGTCTGAGCTGAATGTTATTTAATTGTGTAGACAATTTTGAATTTTCATCACAGTAATATTTCTCATGGCAGCTAGAAGTGAAGCAGTTAAAGGGAAACGTCACGATTTTATCTACTTTCCCAGAGTCAGATGAACTTGTGGATACCATTTGCATGGCACTGTGTATGAAGGAAGGTAGAGGTCGTTTTGCGCAGTGGCTATGGTATCTGCTAGCATGCTAGGAGATACCATAGACTTCCAGTGATTTTGCTAAAGCTAGCACGCCTTATCCCTTTAATATTTCATTAACCCTAGACCAAGAAAGACTGGCATGCATGTTGTTGATGTTAGTTCAGTATGTGTAGTTAAGGGTAAGGCATACTGTGCTGTTTTGAGCCAGCTACAGCTTTGCTAGGTCTTTCTTTGCTGCACTTGACCAAATTACCGGACGGTAATCAAGATGGGACAAGACCCTTAATAACTAGTACAGTTGATGTTTGTGTCAAAAAAGCAGAACATATTTTTATAACAGACACACCCCTCCCCATCTTCACAACAACTTTGTCAGTATGATTTCATTTTGATACTGTAGTTGACCATCCAATGTTATATCTAGGAGTTGAGATTCTTCAACGAGGGCCTCCCGGGTGGCGCAGTGGTCAAAGGCTGTGCCAACAGAGATTCTGGGTTCGAGCCGCGACCGGGAGGCCCATGGGAGGGCGCACAATTGGCCCAGCGTCGTCTGGGCTAGGGAGGGTTTGGCCGGCAGGGATATCCTTGTCTCATCGTGCACTAGCGACTCCTGTGGCGGGTCGGGCGCAGTGCAGGCTGACCAGGTCGTCAGGTGTACAGTGTTTCCTCCGACACATTGGTGCGGCTGGCTTCCGGGTTAGATGTGCATTGTGTCAAGAAGCAGTGCGGCTTGGCTGGGTTGTGTTTCGGAGGACGCATGTCTCTCGACCTTCGCCTCTCCCGAGTCCGTACGGGAGTTGCAGCGATTAGACAAGACTGTCACTACCAATTGGATAACATGAAATTGGGGAGAAAAAAATGGTTAAAAAAGGAGAGATTCCTCAACGTACTCCATTGTCACACCCTTTATGCACAACTCCAGTTAAGGATTAGGTCTTTGAGAATGTTTCGAACCAAATAAAATGCTATGGTTAACTCCTTATTTAGAATTTCAGTGAGCACACTGGCTTTGAGTTGCTGACATGTAGAGTGGAATCATCTGCATACATAGTCATTCTAGCTATGTGTAAGACCAGTGGCGAATCATTTGTAAAAATAGAGAAGAGTAACGGCCCAAGGCAACCGCCTTGAGGGACACCGAACTGTACATATCGGATGTTAGAAAAGCTTCCATTGAAGAACAGCTCTCTGGGTTCTGCAACCATGTGATGTCAGGTGATGTAAAGCCATAGCAAGTGAGTTTCTGCAATAACAATTTATGATCAATAATATTAAAGGCTGCGTTGAAATCTAACAATATAGCTCCAACTATCATCTTATTATCCATGTATTTTAACCAATCATCTGTCATCTGAGTCAGTGCAGTAGAAGTTGAGTGTTCTTCTCTATTTGCATGCTGAAAGTCAGTAGTTAACTTGTACTCTGAAAAATAGAATTGTATTTGGTCAAACACAATTCTCTCAATCGGTTTACTGAGAACAGGCAACAAACTGATTGGGCGGCTGTTAGAGCCAGCAAAGGGTGCTTTACTGTTTTTTTGTATTGTAATTACTTTAGCTTCCTTCCATGTTTATGGACACACACACTCCTTTAGGCTTTGGTTAAAGATATACCAAAATAGAGGTGGCAATACAGTCTGCTACAATTCTCAATAGTTTCCCATCTAGGTTGTCTATATCTGGTGGTTTATCATTATTGATGGATAACAATAGTTTCCCATCTAGGTTGTCTATATCTGGTGGTTTATCATTATTGATGGATAACAATAGTTTCCCATCTAGGTTGTCTATATCTGGTGGTTTATCATTATTGATGGATAACAATAGTTTCCCATCTAGGTTGTCTATATCTGGTGGTTTATCATTATTGATGGATAACAATAGTTTCCCATCTAGGTTGTCTATATCTGGTGGTTTATCATTATTGATGGATAACAATAGTTTTTCTCCCTCTCCCACACTAACTTGGCCAAATTAAAAACAACAATCCATTTTCTTCATTATTAGATATTTTATTCACATATATGATGGTTGACTGGTTAATGTTGTCATTTCCACTTTTGGCAATATTAAAAGTTTATTTTTTAAATGACCCATCAACTTCAATTAATTATGGAGTTGATTTGGGTTTTCTGCCCATGATATCATTTAAGGTTCTCCAAAGACTTTTTCTGTTGTGTTTTATGTAATTTATCTTGGTTGGGTAATAGTTTAGTTGCAAAATATCACCATTTACAGTGTGTCAGCCAATCAACCAATCAGCTGAGCAGCCTGACTTGTTTACCACCTCATTTGCAGCATTCTTTGAACCATACAGTGTTTCAGTTCAACCATGGAGCTGTAACAGTTCTCACAGTTCATATCTTAACAGGTGTTAACAGCACTGGTGTCTATCACTGAGCTCAGCTGTTATTGGATGAGATGTCTGTCTCTCGTCCAGTCTGTTCTCCTGCCTGTCACTATCTCCCTGTCGGTCCTCCTCCCTCTCTGGATACTATCAGCCCTTCTGGATTCCTCAATGCAGAAAGGAGAGAAAGTGCCATCACAGACTTACAGCATTAGTACTCCTCTCTGCCTTCTAAACACAAGACTCAATTTGAAAAGGGAAAGGTATGCCATTTTTATCTTATTAACTTCAAAACGGAGCATTTTACAGGAATATATTAATCTTAGACTATGTTCTTACAATTGAGTAGCTTGGTGAAAGATGACAGCTTGTTAAATGCAACCGTAAGCAGACTCTAAAGTCAGTCAGAGTGAACAGCTTCTGGAGACATGACATGGCCTGTTGATCCCCGTGGTAACCAGGGGGCTGGATACATGACATGGCCTGTTGATCCCCGTGGTAACCAGGGGGCTGGAGACATGACATGGCCTGTTGATCCCCGTGGTAACCAGGGGGCTGGATACATGACATGGCCTGTTGATCCCCGTGGTAACCAGGGGCTGGAGACATGACATGGCCTGTTGATCCCCATGGTAACCAGGGGGCTGGAGACATGACATGGCCTGTTGATCCCCGTGGTAACCAGGGGGCTGGATACATGACATGGCCTGTTGATCCCCGTGGTAACCAGGGGGCTGGATACATGACATGGCCTGTTGATCCCCGTGGTAACCAGGGGGCTGGAGACATGACATGGCCTGTTGATCCCCGTGGTAACCAGGGGGCTGGATACATGACATGGCCTGTTGATCCCCGTGGTAACCAGGGGGCTGGAGACATGACATGGCCTGTTGATCCCCATGGTAACCAGGGGGCTGGAGACATGACATGGCCTGTTGATCCCCGTGGTAACCAGGGGGCTGGATACATGACATGGCCTGTTGATCCCCGTGGTAACCAGGGGGCTGGAGACATGACATGGCCTGTTGATCCCCATGGTAACCAGGGGGCTGGAGACATGACATGGCCTGTTGATCCCCGTGGTAACCAGGGGGCTGGAGACATGACATGGCCAGCACCTGTTGATCCCCATGGTAACCAGGGGGCTGGAGACATGACATGGCCTGTTGATCCCCGTGGTAACCAGGGGGCTGGAGACATGACATGGCCTGTTGATCCCCGTGGTAACCAGGGGCTGGAGACATGACATGGCCTGTTGATCCCCGTGGTAACCAGGGGGCTGGAGACATGACATGGCCTGTTGATCCCCGTGGTAACCAGGGGGCTGGAGACATGACATGGCCTGTTGATCCCCGTGGTAACCAGGGGGCTGGAGACATGACATGGCCTGTTGATCCCTGTGGTAACCAGGGGGCTGGAGACATGACATGGCCTGTTGATCCCCGTGGTAACCAGGGGGCTGGAGACATGACATGGCCTGTTGATCCCCGTGGTAACCAGGGGGCTGGAGACATGACATGGCCTGTTGATCCCCGTGGTAACCAGGGGGCTGGAGACATGACATGGCCTGTTGATCCCCGTGGTAACCAGGGGGCTGGAGACATGACATGGCCTGTTGATCCCCGTGGTAACCAGGGGGCTGGAGACATGACATGGCACCTGTTGATCCCCGTGGTAACCAGGGGGCTGGAGACATGACATGGCCTGTTGATCCCCGTGGTAACCAGGGGGCTGGAGACATGACATGGCCAGCACCTGTTGATCCCCGTGGTAACCAGGGGGCTGGAGACATGACATGGCCAGCACCTGTTGATCCCCGTGGTAACCAGGGGGCTGGAGACATGACATGGCCAGCACCTGTTGATCCCCGTGGTAACCAGGGGGCTGGAGACATGACATGGCCAGCACCTGTTGATCCCCGTGGTAACCAGGGGGCTGGAGACATGACATGGCCAGCACCTGTTGATCCCCGTGGTAACCAGGGGGCTGGAGACATGACATGGCACCTGTTGATCCCCGTGGTAACCAGGGGGCTGGAGACATGACATGGCCTGTTGATCCCCGTGGTAACCAGGGGGCTGGAGACATGACATGGCACCTGTTGATCCCCGTGGTAACCAGGGGGCTGGAGACATGACATGGCACCTGTTGATCCCCGTGGTAACCAGGGGGCTGGAGACATGACATGGCACCTGTTGATCCCCGTGGTAACCAGGGGGCTGGAGACATGACATGGCACCTGTTGATCCCCGTGGTAACCAGGGGGCTGGATACATGACATGGCCAGCACCTGTTGATCCCCGTGGTAACCAGGGGGCTGGATACATGACATGGCCAGCACCTGTTGATCCCCGTGGTAACCAGGGGGCTGGATACATGACATGGCCAGCACCTGTTGATCCCCATGGTAACCAGGGGGCTGGAGACATGACATGGCCTGTTGATCCCCGTGGTAACCAGGGGGCTGGAGACATGACATGGCCAGCACCTGTTGATCCCCGTGGTAACCAGGGGGCTGGAGACATGACATGGCCAGCACCTGTTGATCCCCGTGGTAACCAGGGGGCTGGAGACATGACATGGCCAGCACCTGTTGATCCCCGTGGTAACCAGGGGGCTGGAGACATGACATGGCCAGCACCTGTTGATCCCCGTGGTAACCAGGGGGCTGGATACATGACATGGCCAGCACCTGTTGATCCACGTGGTAACCAGGGGGCTGGAGACATGACATGGCCAGCACCTGTTGATCCCCGTGGTAACCAGGGGGCTGGATACATGACATGGCCAGCACCTGTTGATCCCCGTGGTAACCAGGGGGCTGGATACATGACATGGCCAGCACCTGTTGATCCCCGTGGTAACCAGGGGGCTGGATACATGACATGGCCAGCACCTGTTGATCCCCATGGTAACCAGGGGGCTGGAGACATGACATGGCCTGTTGATCCCCGTGGTAACCAGGGGGCTGGAGACATGACATGGCCTGTTGATCCCCGTGGTAACCAGGGGGCTGGAGACATGACATGGCCTGTTGATCCCCGTGGTAACCAGGGGGCTGGAGACATGACATGGCCAGCACCTGTTGATCCCCGTGGTAACCAGGGGGCTGGATACATGACATGGCCAGCACCTGTTGATCCCCATGGTAACCAGGGGGCTGGAGACATGACATGGCCTGTTGATCCCCGTGGTAACCAGGGGGCTGGAGACATGACATGGCCTGTTGATCCCGTGGTAACCAGGGGGCTGGAGACATGACATGGCCTGTTGATCCCCGTGGTAACCAGGGGGCTGGAGACATGACATGGCCTGTTGATCCCCGTGGTAACCAGGGGGCTGGAGACATTACATGGCCAGCACCTGTTGATCCCCGTGGTAACCAGGGGGCTGGATACATGACATGGCCAGCACCTGTTGATCCCCGTGGTAACCAGGGGGCTGGAGACATGACATGGCCAGCACCTGTTGATCCCCGTGGTAACCAGGGGGCTGGATACATGACATGGCCAGCACCTGTTGATCCCCGTGGTAACCAGGGAGCTGGATACATGACATGGCCAGCACCTGTTGATCCCCGTGGTAACCAGGGGGCTGGAGACATGACATGGCCAGCACCTGTTGATCCCCATGGTAACCAGGGGGCTGGATACATGACATGGCCAGCACCTGTTGATCCCCGTGGTAACCAGGGGCTGGAGACATGACATGGCCAGCACCTGTTGATCCCCATGGTAACCAGGGGGCTGGGCCATGACATGGCCAGCACCTGTTGATCCCCATGGTAACCAGGGGGCTGGAGACATGGCCAGGCCTGTTGATCCCCGTGGTAACCAGGGGGCTGGAGACATGACATGGCCTGTTGATCCCCGTGGTAACCAGGGGGATGGAGACATGACATGGCCTGTTGATCCCCGTGGTAACCAGGGGGCTGGAGACATGACATGGCCAGCACCTGTTGATCCCCGTGGTAACCAGGGGGCTGGATACATGACATGGCCAGCACCTGTTGATCCCCGTGGTAACCAGGGGCTGGAGACATGACATGGCCAGCACCTGTTGATCCCGTGGTAACCAGGGGGCTGGAGACATGACATGGCCAGCACCTGTTGATCCCGTGGTAACCAGGGGACTGGAACCATGGCCAGCACCTGTTGGAGGGGGCTGGAGACATGACATGGCCAGCACCTGTTGATCCCCATGGTAACCAGGGGGCTGGAGACATGACATGGCCAGCACCTGTTGATCCCCGTGGTAACCAGGGGGCTGGAGACATGACATGGCCAGCTGTTGATCCCCGTGGTAACCAGGGGGCTGGAGACATGACATGGCCTGTTGATCCCCGTGGTAATGGCCAGCAGTTGGGTAACCAGGGGGCTGGATACATGACATGGCCAGCACCTGTTGATCCCCGTGGTAACCAGGGGGCTGGAGACATGACATGGCCAGCACCTGTTGATCCCCGTGGTAACCAGGGGCTGGATACATGACATGGCCAGCACCTGTTGATCCCCGTGGTAACCAGGGAGCTGGATACATGACATGGCCAGCACCTGTTGATCCCCGTGGTAACCAGGGGGCTGGAGACATGACATGGCCCACCTGTTGATCCCCATGGTAACCTGGATACATGATGGCCAGCACCCGTGGTAACCAGGGGGCTGGAGACATGACATGGCCAGCACCTGTTGATCCCCATGGTAACCAGGGGGCTGGATACATGACATGGCCAGCACCTGTTGATCCCCATGGTAACCAGGGGGCTGGAGACATGACATGGCCTGTTGATCCCCGTGGTAACCAGGGGGCTGGAGACATGACGTGGCCTGTTGATCCCCGTGGTAACCAGGGGGATGGAGACATGACATGGCCAGCACCTGTTGATCCCCGTGGTAACCAGGGGGCTGGATACATGACATGGCCAGCACCTGTTGATCCCCGTGGTAACCAGGGGGCTGGATACATGACATGGCCAGCACCTGTTGATCCCTGTGGTAACCAGGGGGCTGGAGACATGACATGGCCAGCACCTGTTGATCCCCGTGGTAACCAGGGGACTGGAGACATGACATGGCCAGCACCTGTTGATCCCCGTGGTAACCAGGGGGCTGGAGACATGACATGGCCAGCACCTGTTGATCCCCATGGTAACCAGGGGCTGGAGACATGACATGGCCAGCACCTGTTGATCCCCGTGGTAACCAGGGGGCTGGAGACATGACATGGCCAGCACCTGTTGATCCCCGTGGTAACCAGGGGGCTGGAGACATGACATGGCCAGCACCTGTTGATCCCCATGGTAACCAGGGGGCTGGAGACATGACATGGCCAGCACCTGTTGATCCCCGTGGTAACCAGGGGGCTGGAGACATGACATGGCCAGCACCTGTTGATCCCCGTGGTAACCAGGGGGCTGGAGACATGACATGGCCAGCACCTGTTGATCCCCGTGGTAACCAGGGGGCTGGATACATGACATGGCCAGCACCTGTTGATCCCTGTGGTAACCAGGGGCTGGAGACATGACATGGCCAGCACCTGTTGATCCCGTGGTAACCAGGGGGCTGGAGACATGACATGGCCAGCACCTGTTGATCCCCGTGGTAACCAGGGGGCTGGAGACATGACATGGCCAGCACCTGTTGATCCCCGTGGTAACCAGGGGCTGGATACATGACATGGCCAGCACCTGTTGATCCCCGTGGTAACCAGGGGGCTGGATACATGACATGGCCAGCACCTGTTGATCCCCGTGGTAACCAGGGGCTGGAGACATGACATGGCCAGCACCTGTTGATCCCCGTGGTAACCAGGGGGCTGGAGACATGACATGGCCAGCACCTGTTGATCCCCGTGGTAACCAGGGGGCTGGAGACATGACATGGCCAGCACCTGTTGATCCCCGTGGTAACCAGGGGGCTGGAGACATGACATGGCCAGCACCTGTTGATCCCCGTGGTAACCAGGGGGCTGGAGACATGACATGGCCAGCACCTGTTGATCCCCATGGTAACCAGGGGGCTGGAGACATGACATGGCCAGCACCTGTTGATCCCCGTGGTAACCAGGGGGCTGGATACATGACATGGCCAGCACCTGTTGATCCCCGTGGTAACCAGGGGGCTGGATACATGACATGGCCAGCAACTGTTGATCCCCGTGGTAACCAGGGGGCTGGATACATGACATGGCCAGCACCTGTTGATCCCCGTGGTAACCAGGGGGCTGGATACATGACATGGCCAGCACCTGTTGATCCCCGTGGTAACCAGGGGGCTGGATACATGACATGGCCAGCACCTGTTGATCCCCGTGGTAACCAGGGGGCTGGATACATGACATGGCCAGCACCTGTTGATCCCCGTGGTAACCAGGGGGCTGGATACATGACATGGCCAGCACCTGTTGATCCCCATGGTAACCAGGGGGCTGGATACATGACATGGCCAGCACCTGTTGATCCCCATGGTAACCAGGGGGCTGGAGACATGACATGGCCTGTTGATCCCCGTGGTAACCAGGGGGCTGGAGACATGACGTGGCCTGTTGATCCCCGTGGTAACCAGGGGGATGGAGACATGACATGGCCAGCACCTGTTGATCCCCGTGGTAACCAGGGGGCTGGATACATGACATGGCCAGCACCTGTTGATCCCCGTGGTAACCAGGGGGCTGGATACATGACATGGCCAGCACCTGTTGATCCCTGTGGTAACCAGGGGGCTGGAGACATGACATGGCCAGCACCTGTTGATCCCCGTGGTAACCAGGGGACTGGAGACATGACATAGCCAGCACCTGTTGATCCCCGTG
The DNA here is from genome assembly GCF_021184085.1 of Oncorhynchus gorbuscha. Taxonomy (NCBI): domain Eukaryota; kingdom Metazoa; phylum Chordata; class Actinopteri; order Salmoniformes; family Salmonidae; genus Oncorhynchus; species Oncorhynchus gorbuscha. The sequence goes on from NC_060182.1 coordinate 87,561,442, forward strand.
GTAACCAGGGGCTGGAGACATGACATGGCCAGCACCTGTTGATCCCCGTGGTAACCAGGGGGCTGGAGACATGACATGGCCAGCACCTGTTGATCCCCGTGGTAACCAGGGGGCTGGAGACATGACATGGCCAGCACCTGTTGATCCCCGTGGTAACCAGGGGGCTGGAGACATGACATGGCCAGCACCTGTTGATCCCCGTGGTAACCAGGGGGCTGGAGACATGACATGGCCAGCACCTGTTGATCCCCGTGGTAACCAGGGGGCTGGAGACATGACATGGCCAGCACCTGTTGATCCCCGTGGTAACCAGGGGCTGGATACATGACATGGCCAGCACCTGTTGATCCCCGTGGTAACCAGGGGGCTGGATACATGACATGGCCAGCACCTGTTGATCCCCGTGGTAACCAGGGGACTGGATACATGACATGGCCAGCACCTGTTGATCCCTGTGGTAACCAGGGGGCTGGAGACATGACATGGCCAGCACCTGTTGATCCCCGTGGTAACCAGGGGGCTGGAGACATGACATGGCCAGCACCTGTTGATCCCCGTGGTAACCAGGGGGCTGGAGACATGACATGGCCAGCACCTGTTGATCCCCGTGGTAACCAGGGGCTGGATACATGACATGGCCAGCACCTGTTGATCCCGTGGTAACCAGGGGCTGGATACATGACATGGCCAGCACCTGTTGATCCCCGTGGTAACCAGGGGGCTGGAGACATGACATGGCCAGCACCTGTTGATCCCCGTGGTAACCAGGGGCTGGAGACATGACATGGCCAGCACCTGTTGATCCCGTGGTAACCAGGGGGCTGGAGACATGACATGGCCAGCACCTGTTGATCCCCGTGGTAACCAGGGGGCTGGAGACATGACATGGCCAGCACCTGTTGATCCCCGTGGTAACCAGGGGGCTGGAGACATGACATGGCCAGCACCTGTTGATCCCCGTGGTAACCAGGGGGCTGGAGACATGACATGGCCAGCACCTGTTGATCCCCGTGGTAACCAGGGGGCTGGATACATGACATGGCCAGCACCTGTTGATCCCCGTGGTAACCAGGGGGCTGGATACATGACATGGCCAGCAACTGTTGATCCCCGTGGTAACCAGGGGGCTGGATACATGACATGGCCAGCACCTGTTGATCCCCGTGGTAACCAGGGGGCTGGATACATGACATGGCCAGCACCTGTTGATCCCCGTGGTAACCAGGGGGCTGGATACATGACATGGCCAGCACCTGTTGATCCCCGTGGTAACCAGGGGGCTGGAGACATGACATGGCCAGCACCTGTTGATCCCCGTGGTAACCAGGGGGCTGGATACATGACATGGCCAGCACCTGTTGATCCCCGTGGTAACCAGGGGGCTGGATACATGACATGGCCAGCACCTGTTGATCCCCGTGGTAACCAGGGGCTGGATACATGACATGGCCAGCACCTGTTGATCCCCGTGGTAACCAGGGGCTGGATACATGACATGGCCAGCACCTGTTGATCCCCGTGGTAACCAGGGGCTGGATACATGACATGGCCAGCACCTGTTGATCCCCGTGGTAACCAGGGGGCTGGATACATGACATGGCCAGCACCTGTTGATCCCCGTGGTAACCAGGGGCTGGATACATGACATGGCCAGCACCTGTTGATCCCCGTGGTAACCAGGGGGCTGGATACATGACATGGCCAGCACCTGTTGATCCCCGTGGTAACCAGGGGGCTGGAGACAGGCACAAAGCCCTACAGTCACACACACACACACACACACACACACACACACACACACACACACACACACACACACACACACACACACACACACACACACACACACACACACACACACACACACACACACACACACACACACACATAAACAGACACACACACAGTGCTGTGTCAGCCGTCAGCCTTCGAGGAACTTATACAGCTCAAGTCTCAGTCCCATAACCTTTGACCTCCTCTGCTTTCTAACTTGGATGTGCGAGCTACTTCAATGGAAATTACATTTTATAAGTACCGCCTACGGCCCTTAGTTGTCATCTTGGCTTGCTAAAAAAGCTTAGGAATCGTTTCTACAGTTAAAGGTTAAAGTAACGTGGTGAAGACTTCTGTTTACTCCTCTGACTCCCCTGACTCCTCTGACTCCTCTGACTCCTCTGACTCCTCTGACTCCTCTGACTCCCCTGACTCCTCTGACTCCTCTGACTCCTCTGACTCCTCTGACTCCTCTGACTCCTCTGACTCCCCTGACTCCCCTGACTCCTCTGACTCCTCTGACTCCTCTGACTCCCCTGACTCCTCTGACTCCTCTGACTCCTCTGACTCCTCTGACTCCCCTGACTCCTCTGACTCCTCTGACTCCTCTGACTCCCCTGACTCCTCTGACTCCTCTGACTCCCCTGACTCCTCTGACTCCTCTGACTCCCCTGACTCCTCTGACTCCCCTGACTCCTCTGACTCCTCTGACTCCCCTGACTCCTCTGACTCCTCTGACTCCTCTCCCACTTGGCTTGGTGATACCTTTCTTTGGACTCATTCTAAAGTCTTTTGACCTTGAGGTGAGGAGTCATTCAACCACTAACCACCACTAACAACCTCCTTCCCTGAGTTTCCCATCTCTACCCTAGCTTTAATCAGTGTTATTCTAGGCGTGAGTGACTGAGGCAGTGTCCTACATGGCATCATATTCCCTACATAGTGCACTACTTTTGATCAGAGCCCTATGAGCCCTGGTAAAATGGATGGACCCTGAGTGACAAATGGGTGTGAGTGGATTCCAGGAATCTGTTCTGTGCCCTTTGGAGTTTATGAGCAATAGAAGTAGAATGCTTCTGAACAATGAGGACAGAAACAAAGAAACTAAGAAGAAAAGAAGAGGGTTGAAATGCCTCTCTCCTCTCTTCTCTCCTCTTTTCTCTCTTCTCCTCTCCTCTCCTCTCCGTGTGTGTGTGTGTGTGTGTGTGTGTGTGTGTGTGTGTGTGTGTGTGTGTGTGTGTGTGTGTGTGTGTGTGTGTGTGTGTGTGTGTGTGTGTGTGTGTGTGTGTGTGTGTGTGTGTGTGTGTGTGTGTGTGTGTGTGTGTGTGTGTGTGTGTGTGTGTGTGTGTGTCTAAGAGAGATTTTCCAATGCCTTCCTTTTCAGAGGAGCTTCTGAGCCTCCCCCATCACTATTACTACGTTTAATTCAATCTTAGACAGACTCAACAACTCTACTCAGAGATGCTGCAATGCACAGGTTCAGGCAAGACCCATCCTGCAAGGTACTGTAGGCTTGCTGGACTGCAACAAGATCTCATAGTTTCCCTTCAAAAATCAACATATTATTAATTCTGCTGAGTTACAGGGTTAATTCTCACTATTTACAGGGTTAATTCTGCATAGTTACAGGGTTAATTCTGCATAGTTACAGGGTTAATTCTGCATAGTTACAAGGCTAATTATGCATAGTTACAGGATTAATTCTGCGTAGTTACAGGGTTAATTATGCATAGTTAAACGGTTAATTCTGCATAGTTACAAGGCTAATTATGCATAGTTACAGGATTAATTCTGCGTAGTTACAGGGTTAAAACATAAATAAGTAAAAGGTTAATAGTCTAGACATTCAAGAAGGCTTGAAACAAAATAATAAATAAATGCCATCGAGTATCATCAAGCATTTTCACAGCTTGCGGAGGCATTGTGATCTGCGGTAGGGCAGTGGTCTGAGCAGTATGCTTCGGCTCCGAACATCATCAACATCCTCGCACTCAGGGCTGGGCAATTGTTTCCTTTTTTTTGCCAAGAAAGGCATATATCCATGTTCTCGGGACCTTTTCAAACGTCAGAAATCAGTCTATTTCTAGTGATCAGGCTGCTAGACTAGTACGGATTCACGTCCTACATAGTACTGTAGACTAGTACGGACTCACATCCTACATAGTACTGTAGACTAGTACGGATTCACGTCCTACATAGTACTGTAGACTAGTACGGACTCACATCCTACATAGTACTGTAGACTAGTACGGACTCACATCCTACATAGTACTGTAGACTAGTACGGATTCACGTCCTACATAGTACTGTAGACTAGTACGGACTCACATCCTACATAGTACTGTAGACTAGTACGGACTCACATCCTACATAGTACTGTAGACTAGTACGGACTCACATCCTACATAGTACTGTAGACTAGTACAGACTCACATCCTACATAGTACTGTAGACTAGTACGGACTCACATCCTACATAGTACTGTAGACTAGTACAGACTCACATCCTACATGGTACTGTAGACTAGTACGGACTCACATCCTACATAGTACTGTAGACTAGTACAGACTCACATCCTACATAGTACTATAGACTAGCACAGACCCACATCCTACATAGTACTGTAGACTAGTACAGACCCACATCCTACATAGTACTGTAGACTAGTACAGACTCACATCCTACATATTACTGTAGACTAGTACAGACTCACATCCTACATAGTACTGTAGACTAGTACAGACTCACATCCTACATGGTACTGTAGACTAGTACAGACTCACATCCTACATATTACTGTAGGCTAGTACAGACTCACATCCTACATAGTACTGTAGACGAGTACAGACTTACATCCTACATAGTACTGTAGGCTAGCATACAGACTCACATCCTACATAGTACTGTAGGCTAGCATACAGACTCACATCCTACATAGTACTGTAGGCTAGCATACAGACTCACATCCTACATAGTACTGTAGGCTAGCATACAGACTCACATCCTACATAGTACTGTAGACTAGTACAGACTCACATCCTACATGGTACTGTAGACTAGTACAGACTCACATCCTACATATTACTGTAGACTAGTACAGACTCACATCCTACATATTACTGTAGACTAGTACAGACTCACATCCTACATATTACTGTAGACTAGTACAGACTCACATCCTACATATTACTGTAGACTAGTACAGACTCACATCCTACATAGTACTGTAGGCTAGCATACAGACTCACATCCTACATAGTATTGTAGGCTAGCATACAGACTCGCATCCTACATAGTAATGTAGGCTAGCATACAGACTCACATCCTACATAGTACTGTAGGCTAGCATACAGACTCACATCCTACATAGTACTGTAGGCTAGCATACAGACTCACATCCTACATAGTACTGTAGGCTAGCATACAGACTCACATCCTACATAGTACTGTAGGCTAGCATACAGACTCACATCCTACATAGTACTGTAGGCTAGCATACAGACTCACATCCTACATAGTACTGTAGGCTAGCATACAGACTCACATCCTACATAGTACTGTAGGCTAGCATACAGACTCACATCCTACATAGTACTGTAGGCTAGCATACAGACTCACATCCTACATAGTACTGTAGGCTAGCATACAGACTCACATCCTACATAGTACTGTAGGCTAGCATACAGACTCACATCCTACATTGTACTGTAGGCTAGCATACAGACTCAAATCCTACATTGTACTGTAGGCTAGCATACAGACTCACATCCTACATTGTACTGTAGGCTAGCATACAGACTCACATCCTACATTGTACTGTAGGCTAGCATACAGACTCCTCTCTTATATCTATAGACTACCATGGTGGACAGACATGTCTCAGGTATATTTATGGTCTGTAACACACACAGTACACACACGCACACACCAGCACAGTATAGGGCAATGTCTGGCCCTACTCCACTATAGGATCAACTTAGTTTCAGATGGTTTTCCTGGAACCCCTCTGATGATCTTGCCTGATAATGTTCAACGATTAATTATTCAGTTTGACTACATGCTGTGAGGAGGAATGTCTGAGTTGAATGGGTTTTGTGGAATTGGACTCAGAAGGTTGACAAACCAAAGTTCCCCCCTCCTTTACCCCCTCTCCCCCTCCTCTACCCCCTCTCCCCCTCCCCTACCCCTCTCCCCCTCCCCTACCACCCACAGTCACTCGCCACTCACCTTTCAAATTTCCTGTGAGGGTAATGACGCTTAAGAACTATTGTTGTGGGGGATTAGTGTGTGTGTGTGTGTGTGTGTGTGTGTGTGTGTGTGTGTGTGTGTGTGTGTGTGTGTGTGTGTGTGTGTGTGTGTGTGTGTGTGTGTGTGTGTGTGTGTGTGTGTGTGTGTGTGTGTGTGTGTGTGTGTGTGTGTGTGTGTGTGTGTGTGTGTGTGCACTGTGTGTGTTACAGACCATAAATATGTCTGAGACATGTCTGTCCACCATGGTAGTCTATAGATCTAACAGAGGAGTCTGTGTGCTAGCCTACATTGCAGACGCACACACACTGGATTTTCCCGTGACCCCCTTCAACCCCATACCGAGACAGCTGACCCGTAGGAATAAGTAACCATGGCAACCCCTTTGTCCCCTAGATGCAGGAGTTGGAGCTGAGGGTGACAGAGTCTGACCAACGGGCTGAGAGGGCTAAGAAACAGGTACAGTACAGGAACAGTCTACAGGAACAGTCTGCTCTCTCCCCCCCCCCATTCTCTCTCTGTCTCTCTCTCTTCCCCCCTTTATCTCTCCCCCTCTCTCTGTCTCTCTCTCTCTCTCTCCCCCTCTCTCTCTTCCCCCTTTATCTCTCCCCCTCTCTCTGTCTCTCTCTCTCCCCCCTCTCTCTCAGTCTGCTGCTCTACTGATGGTTCCAGAGTCCATTTATTCCTATCTTTCTTGTGAGTGTGAACATGTGAGTGTGAACATTTGAGTGTGAACATGTGAGTGTGAGCATAGTTGATAATGTATTACAGATCCATGTCATGGAAGAGAAGCTGAAATATGCAAACGTACAACCCAGTGAATCAGAGAACTCAGTGTTCAGAAGGTACCAGGACCTGACCAATCAGGTGCAGGAGAAAGATGCAGTGATAAAGAGGTTAGAGGTGCAGCTGGAAAAACAGGTATGGAAGCTATAGTGTGAGACCCAAATGGTATCCTATCCCCTATATAGTGCACTACTTTTGACCAGAGCCCTATGGACCTTGGTCAAAAGTAGTGCACTGTATAGGGAATATGGTACCATTTAGGATGCAACCATAGATAAGAAACAGTTGAATGCATTCAGTTGTACAACTGACTTATTATGTCCATTCATGCTCATAATATGTACTGTAGGTTACAATGAGTCACTAACCATAAACCATGTTTTGTTGGCCTCTAGATCTTAGTCAGAGCCCAGGAGGCTAAGATCATTGAGGAGAAGGCTGCTAAAATCAAAGACTGGGTTACGTTTAAGCTACGAGAGGTAAGCGTAGCTCGGATACACTATCTACTGTGACATATACATGCTATAGAGACCAACCCCCTCAAAGATTAAGCTTTCTTTACATTAGCTCAACTCAAACCCAAACCCAGTTTATGATCAGTTGTTAAAGACAAAGAGAACAGTTAACCCCAAACTGTCACTAATTGTCATCTTCTTTCTGCGCTGTATTTCAGATGGAGATTGAGAACCAGCAGCTGAAAATGTCCAACCTGAAGCAGGCCGAACAGATTATGATGCTGGAAGACAAACTGCAAGGTGATCCTGATCCTCCTTCTACCACAGGAACTTTAGTTCATCTACCCAGCACCTCACCCTCTGAGAGTACCAAACTCCATTTTAACAACCAGCCAGCTGTTGTCACAGCATTAACATCTGTCATCACAGTTTTCAATTGTTATCCACCTAAAGTCATGCAAATGGTCTGGTTGAAGTGGCATAGGATCTGTACGAGTGGTCGTATGTAGATGATGAAGAGGGCCCAGCATAGAGCCCGGGTGCACACCACAGTCTATGTTACTTTGATAATATCAGAGCCTTCTCACCTTAGTGATAGATGATTAGTAGTCAAGTGTGGGCCTATGTTCTACAGTACATGTTGTTATATTGTCAAAGGTTGCTGTTGTGTCTCTACATTGACTATATTTTTTCCCCTCTTGTCCAATAGCTCTCCTGGAGAAGCCTTCATCTCCCCTTCCCCCCACCTCTCCTTCCACAAACACCCACCAGGTACCCTCCAGCCCTCTGTACCCCTCATGCTGTCCTGGGACCCCAACTGTCCAGGAGGAGACAGGCTGGGGGAGACAGACAGGTCCAGGGGATAGAGCAGAGGAGCCCTGTAAACCGAGAGGAGACAGAGGAGACACAACAGGCCACGGCACTGTGACAGTAACCCTGCCAGACACTCCCTCTCTGGGCAGCAAGGGCAGGGAGGCTGGCGCTGGACCTGGTAGTCCTGTTCCAACCACTGGAGGCCAGGACCAACCACTAGGTAGCGCTACTCCCAGAGATCACTCCTCGGACGAGCTCAACAGCAGGTTCCGCTCCCAACGTCTCCACTCTTCCTCCTCTTCCTCTTCCTCCTCCTCATCTTCCTCTGCCTGTGAAACAACACACGGGGGTCCCAGGACCCCTGATATCCCTACCTCCACCTCCACCCCCAAAAACCCTCTCCTCTGCCGCTCTCCATCTAACTCCCACCCCTTCCAGACCCACACCCAGCCCCTGGCACTACCCTCCCATACTGGGACCAGCATGACCCTACCCAAGGTGTGTTAAGTTCTATGTATATGTATTTATGTATATATACACTACCGTGGGGTCACTTAGAAATGTCCTTGTTTTTGAAAGAACGGGACATTTTTTGTACATTAAAACAACATCAAATTGATCTGAAATACAGTGTAGACATTGTTAATGTTGTAAATGACTATTGTAGCTGGAAACGGCTGATTTTTAATGGAATATCTACATAGGCGTCCAGAGGTCCATTATCAGCAACCATCACTCCTGTGTTCCAATGGCACGTTTGTGTTAGCTAATCCAAGTTTATCATTTTAAAAGGCTAATTGATCATTAGAAAACCATTTTGCAATTATGTTAGCACAGCTGAAAACTGTTGTTCTGATTATAGAAGCAATAAAACTGGCCATCTTTAGACTAGTTGAGTATCTGGAACATCAGCATTTGTGGGTTTGATTAGAGGCTCAAAATGTCCAGAAACAAAGAACTTCTAAAACTCGTCAGTCTATTCTTGTTCTGAGAAATGAAGGCTATTCCATGTGAGAAATTGCCAAGAAACTGAAGATCTCGTACAATGCTGTGTACTAGACCCTTCACAGACGGCGCAAACTGGTTCTAACCAGAATAGAAAGAGGAGTGTGAGGCCACAGTGCATAACTGAGCAAGAGGACAAGTACATTAGAGTGTCTAGTTTGAGAAACAGGATGCCTCACAATTCCTCAACTGGCAGCTTCATTAAATGGTACCCGCAAAACACCAGTCTCAACGTCAACAGTGAAGAGGCAACTCTGGGATGCTGGCTCTCTCGCCTTCTCGGCAGAGTTGCAAACAAAAAGCCATATCTCAGACTGCCCAATAAAAGTAAAATATTAAGATTGGCAAAAGAACACAGACACGATCTCAAAATTTGGACTCATCAGACCAAAGGACAGATTTCCACCGGTCTAATGTCCATTGCTCGTGTTTCTTGTCCCAAACCAGTTTCAAATCAAAATCAAATCAAACTTTATTTGTCACGTGCCGAATATAACACGTGTAGACTTTACCGTGAAATCCTTACTTACAAGCCCTTAATCAACAGTGCAGTTCAAGAAGTGTTTAGAAAATATTTACCAAGTAGACTAAAATAAAAAGTCATAATAAAAAGTAACACAATAAGAATGACAATAACGAGGCTTTATACAGGGGGCACCGGTACCGAGTCAGTGTGAGGGGGTACAGGCTAGTTGAGGTCATTTGTACATGTAGGTGTGGGTGAAGTGACTATGCATAGGCAATAAACAGCGAGTAGCAGCAGTGTACAAATAGGGGGGGTCAATGTAAATTGTCCGGTGTCGATGAATTGTTCAGCAGTCTTATGGCTTGTGTCTCCCTGTAGCGCTGTCTTAGGTGTCTCACGTCACTGTACGGACATTGCAATTTATTGCCCTGGCCACATCTGCAGACCTCATGCCTCCTTGCAGCATGCCTAAGGCACATTCACACAGATGAGTAGGGACCCTGGGCATCTTTCTTTTGGTGTTTTTCAGAGTCAGTAGAAAGGCCTCTTTAGTGTCCTAAGTTTTCATAACTGTGGTCTTAATTGCCTACCGTCTGTAAGCTGTTCGTGTCTTAACGACCGTTCCACAGGTGCATGTTCATTAATTGTTTATGGTTAATTGAACAAACATGGGAAACAGTGTTTAAACCCTTTACAATAAAGATCTGTGAAGTTATTTGGATTTTTACGAATTATCTTTGAAAGACAGGGTCCTTATCAGTCAGTAAACTTAGTTGAACTTGAGCCTCATCAATCAATCAATCAAATGTCAATCAATAATGTCATCTATCTTTGTTTGTGAACTAACAGGTGCGGACCCCTCTGACCCTACGAGACAGTATCCAGCTGCTGAAGAAACACTACAGTCAGCCCCAGCCTGGAGGTGTGGACCGGCTATACCACCTCAACGTCCCCAGTCAGCCCCAACCTGGAGGTGTGGACCGGCTGCACCACCTCAACGTCCCCAGTCAGCCCCAACCTGGAGGTGTGGACCGGCTGCACCACCTCAACGTCCCCAGTCAGCCCCAACCTGGAGGTGTGGACCGGCTGCACCACCTCAACGTCCCCAGTCAGCCCCAACCTGGAGGTGTGGACCGGCTGCACCACCCCAACGTCCCCATAGACATCATGACTGCTTCCAGCACCCAGGTAAAGGGGTGAGCATGCTCACCTCTATCCTGTGGTGTAGAAACAGTGAGAGTGTGCTTCAAGTCAACAGTCGGTCACATAACAACGATAAAAAGGTACCCGTCTGCACTCAGTTGATGTAGATGCAATTGAAGTAAATGCTTCTTTTCTTTCATCTTTGCACCCTGCAGAGCCTTGCGTCTCCCTCCACCTGCAGTCACTTCCTGGTGGAGACAGATATAGATGACGGGCTGCCTGACAGTATGGAGGGAGTGGTAGAGGGGGCAGAGGGTCCTCCCCAGGAAGGAGTGTCGTTTGTTGGGTTGGCTGAGGGTCTGGAACTGCTGGATCCGGAGGTTCTGAAACCCCCCACCCCGCCTCTGCACCGCTTCCCATCCTGGGTAAGACAGAGAGAGAGAGAGAGAGAGAGAGAGAGAGAGAGAGAGAGAGAGAGAGAGAGAGAGAGAGAGAGAGAGAGAGAGAGAGAGAGAGAGAGAGCTGGTGGAGTGCTCTTTGCCGTAGTCTCATATCTGTGTATGTGTGTGTGTTCCTGTTGTTGTGAGCAGTCAAAGTGATGTTATAAAACACACATACACACACTCATGCTTACACAATGATCTATGTGCTCTACAGGAGAGCCGTATCTATGCTGTGGCCAAGTCAGGGATGACAGTATCGGAGACGACCACAGGAGCCAGAGGTCCTGGTCCAGGTGAGTTGCCTACCATGCTGATGTTGGAGAGGACTGTCTGGAGGAATCTCAATTGCACTTCCTTGTTTCCTCACGAGGAATCACTCCCTGTCTGTGGTGGAACATTATGGGGCCTGTCAGTACTCCTTTTGATGTCTTCCTATCTGAGGGGGCTAAGTAACACCTGTGCAGGTGTGATCTGGGAAGCTTTAAGGAGCTCTTTAAAGAGATGTGTTAGAGCAGAACCCTGCTTTTTAATCTGCTGTGATGAAAGGATAGGACGTACACACAGTAAGACAGACTATAATTATAAATCTCGCTGCATCCGAAACATCTCGTGTTTTCTGCAGGAAAACCACAGTACCCTGCGGCAGGACCATTCACTCACCTGATTTACAAGAACATCACTGTACCCGTGTATACCACACTGAAAGGGGTAAGTACCGTACTCTACAGCAGCTCTAACTGTGTCCAACTGACAATAACATATCCACTCCCTATGGACTGTGGTATGTGCTGAGGAATATCTAAACGTGCCTTCTGTCTGTCTGCAGAAAGCCACTCAGATCAGCAGTGTGCCCCTGCATGATGATGACTCTGGTTCGGAGGATGACAGTGGCTCTCTGGCCAGCCTCAGGACCTCCACCCTGGGCCCAGAAAGGAAGGGCAGCACCCCCGGGAGCCCCCGTGCCGTCAAGAGGGGTGAGAGGGTTTACTTTACTTTAATTTAAAAAAATTGCTCACTTTAAAAAGTGCAATATAACATATAACACAAGGTACGCGCAAATAAGACTGTGAATCACCTGAATGACCTGTTCCTGTTTGGACTTCTGACCTTTGATCCCTCCAGGTGTGTCCATGTCATCCATTAGCTCTGAAAGTGACTACGCCATCCCTCCTGACGCCTACTCCCTGGAATCTGACTACTCTGAGCCAGAACACAAAGTCCAGAGAACATCTTCATACTCCTGCGAGAGCCTGCGAGAGCCTGTGAGTGCCTGTGAGTGCCTGTGAGTGCCTGTGAGAGCCTGCGAGAGCCTGTGAGTGCCTGTGAGAGCCTGCGAGAGCCTGTGAGTGCCTGTGAGAGCCTGCGAGAGCCTGTGAGTGCCTGTGAGAGCCTGCGAGAGCCTGCGAGAGCCTGCGAGAGCCTGCGAGTGCCTGTGAGAGCCTGTGAGAGCCTGTGAGAGCCTGTGAGTGCCTGTGAGAGCCTGCGAGAGCCTGTGAGTGCCTGTGAGAGCCTGTGAGAGCCTGTGAGAGCCTGTGAGTGCCTGCGAGAGCCTGTGAGTGCCTGCGAGAGCCTGCGAGAGCCTGTGAGTGCCTGTGAGAGCCTGCGAGAGCCTGTGAGTGCCTGCGAGAGCCTGCGAGAGCCTGTGAGTGCCTGTGAGAGCCTGCGAGAGCCTGCGAGAGCCTGTGAGAGCCTGCGAGAGCCTGTGAGTGACCATTCACAGTACGATATGGTGCAGTACAGTACCATGCACTAGCCACAATAGAATATAAGATACAAGGATCCCTTCCACGTCACTGTAGATTCACTAGGACTATTCAGCTGTACTGAGCAGCTGTAAAGGACAACGTGAAAAGAAACTATCCAAGCCAGCAAAGTATGGTTGAGGTTGGCACGACAGTGAAAATGATAAGTGATTCATGTGCTGTGTGTGTCCCCATGTACAGGAGATACTGGAGAAGTCAGGCTACCTGCTGAAGATGGGCAGTCAGGTTAAAGCCTGGAAGAGACGCTGGTTCATCCTGAGGAACGGAGAGATCTTCTACTACAAGTCTCCGGTGAGTCTCCACGAGTCGTCACTGTCTTCTTGATCACTGTCTTCTCTGACAGAATTATTACAGTGGCAGGAAATTACCACCCTGGGCTTTATACCGGTTCAGAAAACACACATCAGGTGGCAGTATGCACCCTTTCAGTTTGTTTACCAACTCATAGAAGTAGTAGAAGAAGAAAATGGACTACTGCCCGTGCTCTCACAGATGCCATCATGGGACCAATACGGTAATGCAATGTCTATCTAAGTCTATGGCTGAATCAGTACAACTGGGGTTGGTTGGAAAACGCACAGGAGGGTATTTCTCCAGGAACACGGTTGGAGAGCCATGGTTTATTCTGTAATGCCGACTCCTTCCTATGGGCTTTGTCCTGGTCTTTCAGAGCGATGTGATACGGAAGCCTCAGGGTCAGATGGAGCTGAACTCTTCCTGTCGTATCGCCCGTGGAGAAGGAGCACAGACCTTCCAGGTGAGTGACAGTGATGACCAGCGGAGGCTGCTGAGGGGAGGACGGCTCATAATAGTGGTTGGAATGGAGTCAATGGAGTCAAACACATCAAACATGTGGTTTCTATGTGCTTGACAACGACTCCGTTCCGGCCATTATTATGAACCGTCCTCACCTCAGTAGCCTCCACTGGGGAAGAGGGGTTTAAGTAAATTGAGTTAGGTAGTTTGTTAGCGCACGCAACATTTGGTTGTGGGTTCTGGGATTACCAGTACACACACACGAGCACACACACATGCACACACATAATGGCCTCCCATCCCTAGCACCAAACTGGGTAAAAAAGAGAGATTGTCAGTTATGGAATGTTGTCTTCTGCAGCTGATACTCATCTCTACTAACCTGGGGATGCTATCGCTGCCCACTCAGAGTGTGTGTGTGTGTTCTTGCGTATGTGCATGTGTCTGTCCCTACCTGCCTGTCTTTACAGGCATGTATTCACCCTGCATTTCTCTTCTCCTGTTCTAATCTTCTCCTGTTCTAATCTTCTCCTGCTCTAATCTTCTCCTGCTCTAATCTTCTCCTGCTCTAATCTTCTCCTGCTCTAATCTTCTCCTGTTCTAATCTTCTCCTGCTCTAATCTTCTCCTGCTCTAATCTTCTCCTGCTCTAATCTTCTCCTGCTCTAATCTTCTCCTGTTCTAATCTTCTCCTGCTCTAATCTTCTCCTGCTCTAATCTTCTCCTGCTCTAATCTTCTCCTGTTCTAATCTTCTCCTGTTCTAATCTTCTCCTGTTCTAATCTTCTCCTGTTCTAATCTTCTCCTGCTCTAATCTTCTCCTGCTCTAATCTTCTGCTCTAATCTTCTCCTGTTCTAATCTTCTCCTGTTCTAATCTTCTCCTGTTCTAATCTTCTCCTGCTCTAATCTTCTGCTCTAATCTTCTCCTGTTCTAATCTTCTCCTGCTCTAATCTTCTCCTGCTCTAATCTTCTCCTGCTCTAATCTTCTCCTGTTCTGATCTTCTCCTGTTCTAATCTTCTCCTGTTCTAATCTTCTCCTGCTCTAATCTTCTCCTGTTCTAATCTTCTCCTGCTCTAATCTTCTGCTCTAATCTTCTCCTGTTCTAATCTTCTCCTGCTCTAATCTTCTCCTGCTCTAATCTTCTCCTGTTCTAATCTTCTCCTGTTCTAATCTTCTCCTGCTCTAATCTTCTCCTGCTCTAATCTTCTCCTGCTCTAATCTTCTCCTGTTCTAATCTTCTCCTGTTCTAATCTTCTCCTGTTCTAATCTTCTCCTGCTCTAATCTTCTCCTGTTCTAATCTTCTCCTGCTCTAATCTTCTGCTCTAATCTTCTCCTGTTCTAATCTTCTCCTGTTCTAATCTTCTCCTGTTTTAATCTTCTCCTGCTCTAATCTTCTGCTCTAATCTTCTCCTTTTCTAATCTTCTCCTGCTCTAATCTTCTCCTGCTCTAATCTTCTCCTGCTCTAATCTTCTCCTGTTCTAATCTTCTCCTGTTCTAATTTTCTCCTGTTCTAATCTTCTCCTGCTCTAATCTTCTCCTGTTCTAATCTTCTCCTGCTCTAATCTTCTGCTCTAATCTTCTCCTGTTCTAATCTTCTCCTGCTCTAATCTTCTCCTGCTCTAATCTTCTCCTGTTCTAATCTTCTCCTGCTCTAATCTTCTCCTGTTCTAATCTTCTCCTGCTCTAATCTTCTCCTGTTCTAATCTTCTCCTGCTCTAATCTTCTCCTGTTCTAATCTTCTCCTGCTCTAATCTTCTCCTGCTCTAATCTTCTCCTGCTCTAATCTTCTCCTGTTCTAATCTTCTCCTGTTCTAATCTTCTCCTGTTCTAATCTTCTCCTGCTCTAATCTTCTCCTGTTCTAATCTTCTCCTGTTCTAATCTTCTCCTGTTCTAATCTTCTCCTGCTCTAATCTTCTCCTGTTCTAATCTTCTCCTGCTCTAATCTTCTGCTCTAATCTTCTCCTGTTCTAATCTTCTCCTGTTCTAATCTTCTCCTGCTCTAATCTTCTCCTGCTCTAATCTTCTCCTGCTCTAATCAGTTGATAACAGAGAAGAAGACATTCTTCCTGACGGCTGACTCTCCCAACATCTTGGAGGAGTGGATCAGAGTTCTACAGAACATCTTCAAAGTCCAAGCCAGCAGCCCCATCGCCATGGAGACCACCACCGCCAAACCCACCGTGAGGGGCTGGCTCACTAAGGTCAGGGGTCACTGGACTGGGCCTAAGAGATGAGGGTTATGGAGATGAGAAACAGACAACATGTTTAGGGTGATTGGCCTTAGCAAGACGAGGTACAGAAGTGCTTATCTTGATCACATAATGATTGAGATAGGACAAGGAAATCCCAGCCGGCCAAACCCTCCCCTAACCTGGACGAAGCTCGGCCAATTGTGAGCCGTCTCATGGATCTCCCAGCTGTGACACAGCCTGGGATCGAACCCGGGTCTGTAGTGGCGCCTCAAGTACAGCAATGCAGTGCCTTAGACCGCTGCGCCAGGCCCCCAAAACACAGTTCCAAAGGCATTGCCTTTTTGATGGAAGGACAACTCTTATTACAAAGGCAATACAAAAATACAGCTATTCTTACCCAATATCTATTATATCAACAATATGTTTCTTATTAGGACACCGTAAAGTTTAAACTAGCCATTCTTCCCACTGTAAGAAAAAGAGACTGTCACAGATTGGTGGAAGGCTTTCACTTCAGGCAGATTCCTGGACAGCTAATTCACGATGTGACACGGCTAGTTAGGACCCCTTACTGATCAGGGGATGATGATGTTTGAGTGATACCCCCCTTCTCTACAGAGGTGTGTCTGTCAGTATGGTTGAGACTGGGGCTAGGAGACCCCTAGATCACAGAGGTGTGTCTGTCAGTATGGTTGAGACTGGGGCTAGGAGACCCCTAGATCACAGAGGTGTGTCTGTCAGTATGGTTGAGACTGGAGCTAGGAGACCCCTAGATCACAGAGGTGTGTCTGTCAGTATGGTTGAGACTGGGGCTAGGAGACCCTAGATCACAGAGGTGTGTGATGACTGATTGACAGATCAACTATCTGTAAAGAGGCTTTGATCTCTACACTATGACGTTATGCACCTCAGAACTCTGGAGTGATGGAGTTGTTTCACTACCTCTCTCTCTGCATATTTGACCTTCGGCCCGATGAAGAGATGTACAGCTAGGATTATGAGTCATGAGATGAAGCCAGTAGACCACACACATCCACTCTCTACTGCAGCCTGCTGTTCATATTATAAATATTATATACAGTCTGAGTGGTATTGAATCTATAAACCTCACACATTCTCCTCTGTCTCTCTCTATCTCTCTCTCACTCTCTCTGTCTCTCGCTCTCTCTCTTCTCTTTCTCTCACACTGTGTCTCTCCTCCAGGTGAAGCATGGCCACTCTAAGCTGGTATGGTGCTCTCTGGTCAACAAGGTCTTCTATTATTACAGGAACCAGGAAGACAAGGTTTAAATTCCTCCTAAATTTACCCTCATTATGTCAGTGTCATTACTGTTGACAGACTATATCTGTAGTATAACTGAATATCATTATATTATATACACACACTCTAACTGTGTGTGTGTATACTGTATGCGTTTGTCACCTCTCAGCTCCTCCTAGGCCAGCTGCGGATGCGTGAGGCGGTGGTGGAGGAGGTGGACAGGTCATGTGACTCTGACGAGGACTACGAGGCCGGTGGGCGTGGCTTCTTGTCATCTCACTGTACCCTAGTGGTCCACCCCAGAGAGCAGAGCCCCACCTACCTGCTCATAGGGACCAAGCAAGAGAAGGTACAGCACCTGTAAACTACACTACCCATATACCCCCTCACTGCAAGACAAGGTACAGCACCCCTAAACTACACTGCCCATATACCCCCTCACTGTGGTCCTTCTGTAGCTCAGTTGGTAGAGCATGGCGCTTGTGACGCCAGGGTAGTGGGTTCGATCCCCGGGATCACCCATACGTAGAATGTATGCACACATGACTGTAAGTCGCTTTGGATAAAAGCGTCTGCTAAATGGCATATATTATATTATTATTATATTATTATGGCATATATTACTGCAAGACAAGGTACAGCACCCCTAAACTACACTACCCATATACCCCCTCACTGCAAGACAAGGTACAGCACCCCTAAACTACACTACCCATATACCCCCTCACTGCAAGGGAAGGTACAGCACTCTAAAACTACACTACCCATATACCCCCTCACTGCAAGACAAGGTACAGCACCCCTAAACTACACTACCCATATACCCCCTCACTGCAAGGGAAGGTACAGCACTCTAAAACTACACTACCCATATACCCCCTCACTGCAAGGGAAGGTACAGCACCCCTAAACTACACTACCCATATACCCCCTCACTGCAAGAGAAGGTACAGCACTCTAAAACTGAACTACCCATACACCCCTTCACCTACTTGCTCATAGGTACCAAGCAAGAGAAGGTACAGTACTCTAAAACTAAACTACCCATAACCCCCCCACCCCACCCCACCTACCTGCTCATAGGCAGCAAGTGAATGTACAGCACCCTAAAAATACACTTATTCAAACACCCCTAATTTCCCATAATTGTAAGTTACAACCCACAGACTTACCTGTTTCCATTATCTCCTCCATCCCTTCTGTACAGGACACCTGGCTGTACCACCTGACAGTCGCGGCAGGCAGCAGTGCCAGCTTCAAGGTGGGCACAGAGTACGAGCAGCTGGTCGGGAACCTCCTAGACGTAGAGGGAGATCCAGGTAAGTCATCTAATCATTCAACTCAGTCTGTCTGTCAACACCACAGACATGTACACTGCTTGAGAAGGTTCATGTCTAGCAATGCCTTGAAGATAGACTAGTGGTTAACAGACTGGTCTAGCACGTGCTATACTGTATCACATAAGGTTTCAGATTCAGTCAGTAGCTCTTTCATGTTACATTAACCAGGACAGACTACTGAAATCTCTTGATCCAGTCTGCAATCTGCAGTTAGTGTTAATGACTGGGCTCAAGTAAGTCTGTTTCTGGTCAATCTGTGTGTGTGTGTGTGTGTGTGTGTGTGTGTGTGTGTGTGTGTGTGTGTGTGTGTGTGTGTGTGTGTGTGTGTGTGTGTGTGTGTGTGTGTGTGTGTGTGTGTGTGTGTGTGTGTGTGTGTGTGTGTGTGTCTGTCTTCTCTCAGACTCTGCGTTGTGGAGGAGTGAGTCTCTATGTTTCTGTAAAGACGGCCTGCGCTCCCCTCTCACCACTCTACCCTCTGAAGCTCTGCAGACTGAAGCCCTCAAACTCTTCAAGGTCGGTCCCTTCATTACTTCATTACATTGTATTTCTTCAAATCCCTGTCTTTCTCTTCTCCTGTCTGCTGATCTGACGGAGACCCCCAGCCTGTCTGTCTGTTATGGGCTTCCCCTTCTCTGTCCATCACCCCCCTCTCCTCTTGGATGTGATCCATGCCTCTCCACCCTACCGCCACTCACAGATCAAAGCCTCGGAGGCTCATTAGAAGTGTGGAAGAGAGATAATGTTCCTCTTGTTCTTGTTAGGGGGTCAGAGACCGTCTCTGTGGATGTAATAGTCGGATGAGGGAGTGGGACAGACAGACACACATGGGCAGGGAGTGGGTCAGACAGACACACATTGGCAGGGAGTGGGACAGACAGACACACATGGGCAGGGAGTGGGACAGACAGACACACATGGGCAGGGAGTGGGACAGACAGACACACATGGGCAGGGAGTGGGACAGACAGACACACATGGGCAGGGAGTGGGACAGACAGACACACATGGGCAGGGAGTGGGACAGACAGACACACATGGGCAGGGAGTGGGACAGACAGACACACATGGGCAGGGAGTGGGACAGACAGACACACATGGGCAGGGAGTGGGACAGGGGAGGGGGGGGGCATGGGCAGGGAGTGGGACAGTGATAGGGAGTGGGACAGGGGAGGGGGGCATGGGCAGGGAGTGGGACAGACAGACACACATGGGCAGGGAGTGGGACAGTGATAGGGAGTGGGACAGGGGAGGGGGGCATGGGCAGGGAGTGGGACAGACAGACACACATGGGCAGGGAGTGGGACAGTGATAGGGAGTGGGACAGGGGAGGGGGGGATGGGGGGGCATGGGCAGGGAGTGGGACAGTGATAGGGAGTGGGACAGGGTGGGGGGCATGGGCAGGGAGTGGGACAGTGATAGGGAGTGGGACAGGGGGAGGGGGCATGGGCAGGGAGTGGGACAGTGATAGGGAGTGGGACAGGGGAGGGGGGCATGGGCAGGGAGTGGGACAGTGATAGGGAGTGGGACAGGGGAGGGGGCATGGACAGGGAGTGGGACAGACAGACACACATGGGCAGGGAGTGGGACAGTGATAGGGAGTGGGACAGGGGAGGGGGGCATGGGCAGGGAGTGGGACAGGGGAGGGGGGCATGGGCAGGGAGTGGGACAGTGATAGGGAGTGGGACAGGGGGGGGGGCATGGGCAGGGAGTGGGACAGAGGAAGGGAGTGGGACAGGGATAGGGAGTGGGACAGGGGGGGGGGCATGGGCAGGGAGTGGGACAGTGATAGGGAGTGGGACAGGGGGGGCTTGGGCAGGGAGTGGGACAGTGATAGGGAGTGGGACAGGGGTGGGGGGCATGGGCAGGGAGTGGGACAGGGGGGCATGGGAAGGGAGTGGGACAGTGATAGGGAGTGGGACAGGGGAGGGGGGGCATGGGCAGGGAGTGGGACAGTGATAGGGAGTGGGACAGAGGAAGGGAGTGAGACAAGGACAGGGATAGGGAGTGTGACAGGGAGTGTGACAGGGATAATGACTGTGACAGGGATACGGACAGGGAGTGGGACAGGGATAATGAGTGTGACAGGGATACGGACAGGGATAATGAGTGTGACATGGATAATGAGTGTGACAGGGATACGGACAGGGATAATGACTGTGACAGGGATACGGACAGGGGGTGGGACAGGGATAATGAGTGTGACAGGGATAATGAGTGTGACAGGGATACGGACAGGGAGTGGGACAGGGAAATGACTGTGACAGGGATACGGACAGGGATAATGAGTGGGACAGGGATACGGACGGACAGGGATAAAGAGTGGGACAGGGAGACGGACAGGGAGTGGGACAGGGATAATGACTGTGACAGGGATACGGACAGGGAGTGGGACAGGGATAATGAGTGTGACAGGGATACGGACAGGGATAATGACTATGACAGGGATACGGACAGGGAGTGGGACAGGGATAATGAGTGTGACAGGGATAATGAGTGTGACAGGGATAATGAGTGTGACAGGGATAATGAGTGTGACAGGGATACGGACAGGGATAATGAGTGTGACAGGGATACGGACAGGGAGTGGGAAAGGGATAATGAGTGTGACAGGGATACGGACAGGGATAATAAGTGTGACAGGGATACGGACAGGGAGTGGGACAGGGATACGGACAGGGATAATGACTGTGACAGGGACACGGACAGGGATAATGAGTGTGACAGGGATAATGAGTGTGACAGGGATACGGACAGGGATAATGACTGTGACAGGGATACGGACAGGGAGTGGGACAGGGATAATGAGTGTGACAGGGATAATGAGTGTGACAGGGATACGGACAGGGATAATGAGTGTGACAGGGATACGGACAGGGAGTGGGACAGGGTTAATGAGTGTGACAGGGATACGGACAGGGAGTGGGACAGGGATAATGACTGTGACAGGAACACGGACAGGGAGTGGGACAGGGATAATAAATGTGACAGGGATACGGACAGGGAGTGGGACAGGGATAATGAGTGTGACAGGGATACGGACAGGGAGTGGGGCAGGGATAATGAGTGTGACAGGGATACGGACAGGGATAATGCGTGTGACAGGGATACGGACAGGGAGTGGGGCAGGGATAATGAGTGTGACAGGGATACGGACAGGGAGTGGGACAGGGATAATGAGTGTGACAGGGATACGGACAGGGAGTGGGACAGGGCTAATGAGTGTGACAGGGATACGGACAGGGAGTGGGACAGGGATAATGAGTGTGACAGGGATAATGAGTGTGACAGGGATACGGACAGGGATAATGAGTGTGACAGGGATACGGACAGGGAGTGGGACAGGGATAATGAGTGTGACAGGGATACGGACAGGGAGTGGGACAGGGATAATGAGTGTGACAGGGATACAGACAGGGAGTGGGACAGGGATAATGAGTGTGACAGGGATACGGACAGGGAGTGGGACAGGGATACGGACAGGGAGTGGGACAGGGATAATGACTATGACAGGGATACGGACAGGGAGTGGGACAGGGATAATGAGTGTGACAGGGATACTGACAGGGAGTGGGACAGGGATAATGAGTGTGACAGGGATACGGACAGGGAGTGGGACAGGGAAAATGAGTGGGACAGGGATACGGACAGGGATAATGAGTGTGACAGGGATACGGACAGGGAGTGGGACAGCGATAATGAGTGTGACAGGGATACGGACAGGGAGTGGGACAGGGATACCGACAGGGATAATGAGTGTGACAGGGATACGGACAGGGAGTGGTACAGGGATAATGAGTGTGACAGGGATACGGACAGGGAGTGGGACAGGGTTAATGAGTGTGACAGGGATACGGACAGGGAGTGGGACAGGGATAATGAGTGTGACAGGGATACGGACAGGGAGTGGGACAGGGATAATGACTGTGACAGGGATACGGACAGGGAGTGGGACAGGGATAAAGAGTGTGACAGGGATAATGACTGTGACAGGGATACGGTCAGGGAGTGGGACAGGGATACGGACAGGGAGTGGGACAGGGATAATGAGTGTGACAGGGATAATGAGTGTGACAGGGATACGGACAGGGAGTGGGACAGGGATAAAGAGTATGACAGGGATAATGACTGTGACAGGGATACGGACAGGGAGTGGGACAGGGATAATGAGTGTGACAGGGATACGGACAGGGATAGGGATGGGGAGTGAGACAGGGAGGGGACAGGGACAGGGAGTGAGACGGACAGGGACAGGGAGTGAGACAGACAGGGATGGGATGGGGAGTGTGACAGGGACAGGGATTGAGACAGACAGGGATGAGATGGGGAGTGTGACAGGGACAGGGAGTGAGACAGACAGGGATGGGGAGTGTGACAGTGACAGGGAGTGAGACAGACAGGGATGGGGAGTGTGACAGGGACAGGGAGTGAGACAGACAGGGACGGAGACAGACAGGGATGGGATGGGATGGGGAGTGAGACAGACAGGGATGGGATGGGGAGTGAGACAAAGACATGGATGGGATGGGGAGTGAGACAGACAGGGATGGGATGGGGAGTGAGACAGACAGGGATGGGATGGGGAGTGAGACAGACAGGGATGGGATGGGGAGTGAGACAGACAGGGACGGGGACAGGGAGTGAGACAGACAGGGACGGGGACAGGGAGTGAAACAGACAGGGATGGGATGGGGAGTGTGACAGACGGGGACAGGGAGTGAGACAAAGACAGGGATGGGATGGGGAGTGAGACAGACATGGATGGGATGGGGAGTGAGACAGACAGGGATGGGATGGGGAGTGAGACAGACAGGGACGGGGACAGGGAGTGAGAAAGACAGGGATGGGATGGGGAGTGTGACAGACGGGGACAGGGAGTGAGACAAAGACAGGGATGGGATGGGGAGTGAGACAGACAGGGATGGGATGGGGAGTGAGACAGACAGGGATGGGATGGGATGGGGAGTGTGACAGACAGGGATGGGATGGGGAGTGTGACAGACAGGGACGGGGACAGGGAGTGAGACAAAGACAGGGATGGTATGGGGAGTGAGACAGACAGGGACGGGGACAGGGAGTGAGACGAAGACAGGGATGGGATGGGGAGTGAGACAGACAGGGACGGGGACAGGGAGTGAGACAAAGACGGGGATGGGGTGGGGAGTGAGACAGACAGGGACGGGGACAGGGATTGAGAGGAAGACAGGGATAGGATGGGGAGTGAGACGAAGACAGGGATGGGATGGGGAGTGAGACAGACAGGGAGTGAGACAGACAGGGACGGGGACAGGGAGTGAGACAAAGACAGGGATGGGGTGGGGAGTGAGACAGACAGGGATGGGATGGGGAGTGAGACGAAGACAGGGATGGGATGGGGAGTGAGACAGACAGGGACGGGGGCAGGGAGTGAGACGAAGACAGGGATGGGATGGGGAGTGAGACAGACAGGGACGGGATGGGGAGTGTGACAGACAGGGATGGGATGGGGAGTGTGACAGACAGGGACGGGGACAGGGAGTGAGACAAAGACAGGGATGGGATGGGGAGTGAGACAAACAGGGAGTGAGACAGACAGGGACGGGGACAGGGAGTGAGACAAAGACAGGGATGGGGTGGGGAGTGAGACAGACAGGGAGTGAGACAGACAGGGATGGGGACAGGGAGTGAGACGAAGACAGGGATGGGATGGGGAGTGAGACGAAGACAGGGATGGGATGGGGAGTGAGACAGACAGGGACGGGAACAGGGAGTGAGACAAAGACAGGGATGGGGTGGGGAGTGAGACAGACAGGGAGTGAGACAGACAGGGACGGGGACAGGGAGTGAGACGAAGACAGGGATGGGATGGGGAGTGAGACAGACAGGGACGTGGACAGGGAGTGAGACGAAGACAGGGATGGGATGGGGAGTGAGACAGACAGGGACGGGGACAGGGAGTGAGACGAAGACAGGGATGGGATGGGGAGTGAGACAGACAGGGACGGGGACAGGGAGTGAGACAAAGACAGGGATGGGGTGGGGAGTGAGACAGACAGGGAGTGAGACAGACAGGGACGGGGACAGGGAGTGAGACGAAGACAGGGATGGGATGGGGAGTGAGACGAACACAGGGATGGGATGGGGAGTGAGACAAAGACAGGGATGGGTTGGGGAGTGAGACAGACAGGGACGTGGACAGGGAGTGAGACGAAGACAGGGATGGGATGGGGAGTGAGACGAAGACAGGGACGTCTTTGTCATGACACAGTATTGATACAGAGCCTTGATCCTACTAACATTTTCCTGTTCCCCTCAAGCAGTGACAGATGAGTTTGACTTGGATGAACCTGTTAAACTTGGAATGTGTTTCCAAGTAGGAAACACACTGAAGTTTGTGCATGCTGGGCCGGGCCGCCCATTAGTTAGGATTAGGTGGCTGGATTAGGTGGCTGCCTATGGCAGCAGATTGACGTTTTCCCAGCCAAACTGACCGACACATGAATCAACACAAACAAACAGGCAGGGGCGCAAAATATCAATCTTGTCCATTCCCAGCGTGCCTCTCCAGGGTTCTGTTGGAGAGGTGCATCTCGGCAGCGCTCCACCAGCGTTCTGTCAAAAAATGGTCTAACATAAATCATATGGGTATAGGATATGGTAGAAAGAGTATGTGGCCTTTTCTGTAGCCGACAGGCTGGAGATATAATGTAATGACAATGTAATGAGACAGACACGTTTTACATAATGCAGGTTTCTCCGATCAAATAGCCTAACCTAAATGGTGCCCAATAAAGAAGCTGACATGTTAAAACATGTCCTAAAAACAGGACAGGTCAAAGGAAAATGGACCATATGGAATGGACCATCAGGCTGCTCATAACCGCTGTCCGGGAGTTTTCTGTTTAACAAACGATAGTCATTCCACATAACATTCAAATAACATTTTATTGGTCACATACACATGGTTAGCAGATGTTAATGTGAGTGTAGCGAAATGCTAGTGCTTCTAGTTCCGACAGTGCAGTAATATCTAACAAGTAATGTGACAATTCCACATCAATATAATGAGTGTGACAGGGATAATGAGTGTGACAGGGATAATGAGTGTGACAGGGATACGGACAGGGATAATGAGTGTGACAGGGATACGGACAGGGAGTGGGAAAGGGATAATGAGTGTGACAGGGATACGGACAGGGAGTGGGACAGGGATACGGACAGGGATAATGACTGTGACAGGGACACGGACAGGGATAATGAGTGTGACAGGGATAATGAGTGTGACAGGGATACGGACAGGGATAATGACTGTGACAGGGATACGGACAGGGAGTGGGACAGGGATAATGAGTGTGACAGGGATAATGAGTGTGACAGGGATACGGACAGGGATAATGAGTGTGACAGGGATACGGACAGGGAGTGGGACAGGGTTAATGAGTGTGACAGGGATACGGACAGGGAGTGGGACAGGGATAATGACTGTGACAGGAACACGGACAGGGAGTGGGACAGGGATAATGAATATGACAGGGATACGGACAGGGAGTGGGACAGGGATAATGAGTGTGACAGGGATACGGACAGGGAGTGGGGCAGGGATAATGAGTGTGACAGGGATACGGACAGGGATAATGCGTGTGACAGGGATACGGACAGGGAGTGGGGCAGGGATAATGAGTGTGACAGGGATACGGACAGGGAGTGGGACAGGGATAATGAGTGTGACAGGGATACGGACAGGGAGTGGGACAGGGCTAATGAGTGTGACAGGGATACGGACAGGGAGTGGGACAGGGATAATGAGTGTGACAGGGATAATGAGTGTGACAGGGATACGGACAGGGATAATGAGTGTGACAGGGATACGGACATGGAGTGGGACAGGGAT
Source organism: Oncorhynchus gorbuscha (assembly GCF_021184085.1). Lineage (NCBI taxonomy): Eukaryota > Metazoa > Chordata > Actinopteri > Salmoniformes > Salmonidae > Oncorhynchus > Oncorhynchus gorbuscha. The sequence goes on from NC_060182.1 coordinate 87,587,754, forward strand.
AATGAGTGTGACAGGGATACGGACAGGGAGTGGGACAGGGATAATGAGTGTGACAGGGATACAGACAGGGAGTGGGACAGGGATAATGAGTGTGACAGGGATACGGACAGGGAGTGGGACAGGGATACGGACAGGGATAATGAGTGTAACAGGGATACGGACAGGGAGTGGGACAGGGATAATGACTATGACAGGGATACGGACAGGGAGTGGGACAGGGATAATGAGTGTGACAGGGATACTGACAGGGAGTGGGACAGGGATAATGAGTGTGACAGGGATACGGACAGGGAGTGGGACAGGGAAAATGAGTGGGACAGGGATACGGACAGGGATAATGAGTGTGACAGGGATACGGACAGGGAGTGGGACAGCGATAATGAGTGTGACAGGGATACGGACAGGGAGTGGGACAGGGATACCGACAGGGATAATGAGTGTGACAGGGATACGGACAGGGAGTGGTACAGGGATAATGAGTGTGACAGGGATACGGACAGGGAGTGGGACAGGGTTAATGAGTGTGACAGGGATACGGACAGGGAGTGGGACAGGGATACGGACAGGGAGTGGGACAGGGATAATGAGTGTGACAGGGATACGGACAGGGAGTGGGACAGGGATAATGACTGTGACAGGGATACGGACAGGGAGTGGGACAGGGATAAAGAGTGTGACAGGGATAATGACTGTGACAGGGATACGGTCAGGGAGTGGGACAGGGATACGGACAGGGATAATGAGTGTGACAGGGATAATGAGTGTGACAGGGATACGGACAGGGAGTGGGACAGGGATAAAGAGTATGACAGGGATAATGACTGTGACAGGGATACGGACAGGGAGTGGGACAGGGATAATGAGTGTGACAGGGATACGGACAGGGATAGGGATGGGGAGTGAGACAGGGAGGGGACAGGGACAGGGAGTGAGACGGACAGGGACAGGGAGTGAGACAGACAGGGATGGGATGGGGAGTGTGACAGGGACAGGGATTGAGACAGACAGGGATGAGATGGGGAGTGTGACAGGGAGTGAGACAGACAGGGATGGGAAGTGTGACAGGGACAGGGAGTGAGACAGACAGGGATGGGGAGTGTGACAGTGACAGGGAGTGAGACAGACAGGGATGGGGAGTGTGACAGGGATGGGAGGGAGGAGACAGACAGGGATGGGAGAGTGAGACAAAGGATGGATGGGATGGGGAGTGAGACAGACAGGGATGGGATGGGGAGTGAGACAGACAGGGATGGGATGGGGAGTGAGACAGACAGGGATGGGATGGGGAGTGAGACAGACAGGGACGGGGACAGGGAGTGAGACAGACAGGGACGGGGACAGGGAGTGAATCAGACAGGGATGGGATGGGGAGTGTGACAGACGGGGACAGGGAGTGAGACAAAGACAGGGATGGGATGGGGAGTGAGACAGACATGGATGGGATGGGGAGTGAGACAGACAGGGATGGGATGGGGAGTGAGACAGACAGGGATGGGATGGGGAGTGAGACAGACAGGGACGGGGACAGGGAGTGAGAAAGACAGGGATGGGATGGGGAGTGTGACAGACGGGGACAGGGAGTGAGACAAAGACAGGGATGGGATGGGGAGTGAGACAGACAGGGATGGGATGGGATGGGGAGTGTGACAGACAGGGATGGGATGGGGAGTGTGACAGACAGGGACGGGGACAGGGAGTGAGACAAAGACAGGGATGGTATGGGGAGTGAGACAGACAGGGACGGGGACAGGGAGTGAGACGAAGACAGGGATGGGATGGGGAGTGAGACAGACAGGGACGGGGACAGGGAGTGAGACAAAGACGGGGATGGGGTGGGGAGTGAGACAGACAGGGAGTGAGACAGACAGGGACGGGGACAGGGATTGAGAGGAAGACAGGGATAGGATGGGGAGTGAGACGAAGACAGGGATGGGATGGGGAGTGAGACAGACAGGGAGTGAGACAGACAGGGACGGGGACAGGGAGTGAGACAAAGACAGGGATGGGGTGGGGAGTGAGACAGACAGGGATGGGATGGGGAGTGAGACGAAGACAGGGATGGGATGGGGAGTGAGACAGACAGGGACGGGGGCAGGGAGTGAGACGAAGACAGGGATGGGATGGGGAGTGAGACAGACAGGGACGGGATGGGGAGTGTGACAGACAGGGATGGGATGGGGAGTGTGACAGACAGGGACGGGGACAGGGAGTGAGACAAAGACAGGGATGGGATGGGGAGTGAGACAAACAGGGAGTGAGACAGACAGGGACGGGGACAGGGAGTGAGACAAAGACAGGGATGGGGTGGGGAGTGAGACAGACAGGGAGTGAGACAGACAGGGATGGGGACAGGGAGTGAGACGAAGACAGGGATGGGATGGGGAGTGAGACGAAGACAGGGATGGGATGGGGAGTGAGACAGACAGGGACGGGAACAGGGAGTGAGACAAAGACAGGGATGGGGTGGGGAGTGAGACAGACAGGGAGTGAGACAGACAGGGACGTGGACAGGGAGTGAGACGAAGACAGGGATGGGATGGGGAGTGAGACAGACAGGGACGGGGACAGGGAGTGAGACGAAGACAGGGATGGGATGGGGAGTGAGACAGACAGGGACGGGGACAGGGAGTGAGACAAAGACAGGGATGGGGTGGGGAGTGAGACAGACAGGGAGTGAGACAGACAGGGACGGGGACAGGGAGTGAGACGAAGACAGGGATGGGATGGGGAGTGAGACGAACACAGGGATGGGATGGGGAGTGAGACAAAGACAGGGATGGGTTGGGGAGTGAGACAGACAGGGACGTGGACAGGGAGTGAGACGAAGACAGGGATGGGATGGGGAGTGAGACGAAGACAGGGACGTCTTTGTCATGACACAGTATTGATACAGAGCCTTGATCCTACTAACATTTTCCTGTTCCCCTCAAGCAGTGACAGATGAGTTTGACTTGGATGAACCTGTTAAACTTGGAATGTGTTTCCAAGTAGGAAACACACTGAAGTTTGTGCATGCTGGGCCGGGCCGCCCATTAGTTAGGATTAGGTGGCTGGATTAGGTGGCTGCCTATGGCAGCAGATTGACGTTTTCCCAGCCAAACTGACCGACACATGAATCAACACAAACAAACAGGCAGGGGCGCAAAATATCAATCTTGTCCATTCCCAGCGTGCCTCTCCAGGGTTCTGTTGGAGAGGTGCATCTCGGCAGCGCTCCACCAGCGTTCTGTCAAAAAAATGGTCTAACATAAATCATATGGGTATAGGATATGGTAGAAAGAGTATGTGGCCTTTTCTGTAGCCGACAGGCTGGAGATATAATGTAATGACAATGTAATGAGACAGACACGTTTTACATAATGCAGGTTTCTCCGATCAAATAGCCTAACCTAAATGGTGCCCAATAAAGAAGCTGACATGTTAAAACATGTCCTAAAAACAGGACAGGTCAAAGGAAAATGGACCATATGGAATGGACCATCAGGCTGCTCATAACCGCTGTCCGGGAGTTTTCTGTTTAACAAACGATAGTCATTCCACATAACATTCAAATAACATTTTATTGGTCACATACACATGGTTAGCAGATGTTAATGCGAGTGTAGCGAAATGCTAGTGCTTCTAGTTCCGACAGTGCAGTAATATCTAACAAGTAATGTGACAATTCCACATCAACGGCTGCATTCCACTGCAGCCAACACTGTAGGCTCCACTCCAGTAAGCACAGGCCGACATTGTAGGCTCCACCCCAGTAAGCACAGTCCGACACTGTAGGCTCCACCCCAGTAAGCACAGGCCGACACTGTAGGCTCCACCCCAGTAAGCACAGGCCGACACTGTAGGCTCCACCCCAGTAAGCACAGGCCGACACTGTAGGCTCCACCCCAGTAAGCACAAGCCGACACTGTAGGCTCCACCCCAGTAAGCACAGGCCGACACTGTAGGCTCCACCCCAGTAAGCACAGGCCGACGGCGACGTCATTTGGACGTCTTTTTTTGTTGCAATCCGGACCGGCCTTGATTTCCACATCCACAGATGTAAATCTTAACCAATCATAGACATATATTTTAGGTAAAGATTTTGTTCGGTCTGGACCGGACTTGATTTAGTTCAAACATCGACGTTTATAAATGATGTATTTTTGGACCTTCATTCAGAACTGAAAATTAACATAATTTCAACATTCGGGTAAAATATGTATTTTCATCCCTGTCTTCGTCTCACTCCCCACCCTGGATGGTTCCGACCTAGAATATGTGGACATCTATAAGTGGCTAGACTGTAAACTCTCCTTCCAGACTCATATCAAACATCTCCCATCTAAAATCAAATCTAGAGTCAGCTTTCTATTCCGCAACAAAGCCTCCTTCACTCACGCCGCCAAACTTACCCTAGTAAAACTGACTATCCTACCGATCCTCGACTTCGGCGATGTCATCTAAAAAATAGCTTCCAATACCCTACTCAGCAGACTGGATGCAGTCTATCACAGTACCATCCCTTTTGTTACTAAAGCACCTTACACCACCCACCACTGCGACCTGAATGCTCTAGTCGGCTGGCCCTCGCTACATATTAGTCGCCAGACCCACTGGCTCCAGGTCATCTACAAGTCCATGCTAGGTAAAGCTCCGCCTTATATCTTAGTTCATTGGTCACGATGGCAACACCCATCCGTAGCACGCGCTCCAGCAGGTGTATCTCACTGATCATCCCTAAAGCCAACACCTCATTTGGCCACCTTTCGTTCCAGTTCTCTGCTGCCTGTGACTGGAACGAATTGCAAAAATCGCTGAAGTTGGAGACTTTATCTCCCTCACCAACTTCAAACATCTGCTATCTGTGCAGCTAACCGATCGCTGCAGCTGTACATAGTCTATCGGTAAATAGCCCACCCAATTTACTTACCTCATCCCCATACTGTTTATATTTATTTTATTTTATGCTCTTTTGCACACCAGTATCTCTACCTGTACATGACCATCTGATCATTTATCACTCCAGTGTTAATCTGCTAAATTGTAATTATTCGCCTACCTCCTCATGCCTTTTGCACACATTGTATATAGACTGCCCATTTTTTTCTACTGTGTTATTGACTTGTTAATTGTTTACTCCATGTGAAACTCTGTGTTGTCTGTTCACACTGCTATGTTTTATCTTGGCCAGGTCGCAGTTGCAAATGAGAACTTGTTCTCAACTAGCCTACCTGGTTAAATAAAGGTGAAATAAAAAATAAAAAAATAAAAATAAAAGGTAAAACCTTCCCTCTTTCATCCTTCCTTTCTTCAGTCCTGTCAGCTGTTCATCAACGTACTGGTGGAGTCTCCCTCCATTGACTACCACATGTCCCTGGCCCAGAATGCATTGCAGGTGTGTCTGACGCACCCAGAGCTCCAGAACGAGATGTACTGTCAGCTGATTAAACAGACCAACCGCCGCACACCACACAACTCCTCCCTCACTCAGGTACGTTACACACCACACAACTCCTCCCTCACTCAGGTACGTTACACACCACACAACTCCTCCCTCACTCAGGTACGTTACACACCACACAACTCCTCCCTCACTCAGGTACGTTACACACCACACAACTCCTCCCTCACTCAGGTACGTTACACACCACACAACTCCTCCCTCACTCAGGTACGTTACACACCACACAACTCCTCCCTCACTCAGGTACGTTACACATCACACAACTCCTCCCTCACTCAGGTACGTTACACACCACACAACTCCTCCCTCACTCAGGTACGTTACACACCACACAACTCCTCCCTCACTCAGGTACGTTACACACCACACAACTCCTCCCTCACTCAGGTACGTTACACACCTCAACTCCTCCCTCACTCAGGTACGTTAAACACCTCAACTCCTCCCTCACTCAGGTACGTTACACACCTCAACTCATCCCTCACTCAGGTACGTTACACACCTCAACTCCTCCCTCACTCATGTCCGTATAAGCCTGGCCCTGAAGCTGAAATTACCCTCTAGTCCCTACCCCTTAGTCCCTACCACCTAGTCCCTACCACCTAGTCCCTACCACCTAGTCCCTACCCCCTAGTCCCTACCTCCTAGTCCCTACCCCTAGTCCCTACCCCCTAGTCCCTACCACCTAGTCCCTACCACCTGGTCACTACCCCATAGTCCCTACCCCCTAGTCCCTACCACCTAGTCCCTACCACCGAGTCCCGACCACAGAGTCCCTATCCCCTAGTCCCTATCCCTAGTCCCTACCACCGAGTCCCTACCCCCTAGTTGCTACCCCCTAGTCCCTACCACCTAGTCCCTACCACTTAGTCCCTACCACCGAGTCCCTATCCCCTAGTCCCTACCCCTAGTCCCTACCCCTAGTCCCTACCACCTAGTCCCTACCACCGAGTCCCTACCACTTAGTCCCTACCACCGAGTCCCTATCCCCTAGTCCCTACCTCCTAGTCCCTACCCCCTAGTCCCTACCACCTAGTCCCTACCACCGAGTCCCTACCACTGAGTCCCTATCCCCTAGTCTCTACCCCCTAGTCCCTACCTCCTAGTCCCTACCACCGAGTGCCTACCCCCTAGTCGTTACCCCCTAAGCACTTGTGGAGATCTGAGAGGATTCAATAGGTATGAGTAATATGACTACAATAACAGCTGGTCTTTCAGAAGCAAAGAGGGAGGTTCAACGTTATTGTTTATTCCTCCCACTTATCACTTTGTATCTAGGGATGTAGATACTTTGTATCTAGGGATGTATCTAGGGATGTAGATACTTTGTATCTAGGGATGTTGTGTTACCTGTCATAGTTTTTTTTTCTCAGGTATTGTTTACATTGTAGTGATCTGTCTGTCTGTCTGTCTGTCTGTCTGTCTGTCTGTCTGTCTGTCTGTCTGTCTGTCTGTCTGTCTGTCTGTCTGTCTGTCTGTCTGTCTGTCTGTCTGTCTGTCTGTCTGTCTGTCTGTCTGTCTGTCTGTCTGTCTGTCTGTCTGTCTGTCTGTCTGTCTGTCTGTCTGTCTGTCTGTCTGTCTGTCTGTCTGTCTGTCTGTCTGTCTGTCTGTCTGTCTGTCTGTCTGTCTGTCTGTCTGTCTGTCTGTCTGTCTGTCCTCTCCTCAGTGCTGGCAGCTGTTGGCTGTGTGTGTGGCTCTCTTTCTGCCTCAGCAACACTTCCTGTGGTACCTCAGACAGTATCTGCAGCGTCATGCAGACCCCAGGTACACACACACACACCATCCTTACTTTCCTGAGCAGAAAACATCAAACCTTCACAAAGATGACCCCCCCCCCTCTCTCTCTCTCTCTCTCTCTCTCTCTCTCTCTCTCTCTCTCTCTCTCTCTCTCTCTCTCTCTATCTATCTCTCTCACACACTGTCTATGTCTGTCTCTCTCTTTCTCTTATCTCTCTGTCTCCATGTGTGTAGGAGTGAGGTGGGGAAGTATGCTGTGTACTGTCAGAGGTCTGTAGAGCGTACCCTGCAGAATGGAGAGAGAGAGGCAAAACCATCACGTATGGAGGTCCTGTCTATCCTGCTGAGGAACCCTTACCACCACTCATTACCCTTCAGCATCCCTGTCCACTTTATGAACATCACTTACCAGGTAACACACATGTACGCACACATTCACCTACCAGGTAACACAGACACACACCTATCAGGTAACCCACACACACACTCACCTACCAGGTAATACAGACACACTAACCTACCAGGTAACACAGACACACACCTACCAGGTAACCCACACACACTCACCTACGAGGTAACACAGACATACACCTACCAGATAACACAGACACACTCACCTATGAAGTAACACAGACACACTAACCTACCAGGTAACACATACACACCTACCAGGTAACACAGACACACCTACCAGGTAACCCACACACACTCACCTATGAAGTAACACAGACACACTAACCTACCAGGTAACACAGACACACCTACCAGGTAACACAGACACACTCACCTATGAAGTAACACAGACACACTAACCTACCAGGTAACACAGACACACCTACCAGGTAACACAGACATACACCTACCAGATAACACAGACACACTCACCTATGAAGTAACACAGACACACTAACCTACCAGGTAACACAGACACACTCACCTACCAGGTAACACAGACACACTCACCTACCAGGTTAACACAGACACTCACCTACCAGGTAACACAGACACACTAACCTACCAGGTAACACAGGCACTCACCTACCAGGTAACACAGACACACTAACCTACCAGGTAACACAGGCACTCACCTACCAGGTAACACAGACACACTAACCAACCAAGTAACACAGACACACTAATCTACCAGGTAACCCACACACACTAACCTACCAATTAACACAGACACACACCTACCAGGTAACACAGACACATTTCAGTAATAATTTTTCAGTGAGCCCTCCTGTCCAGTCCTGTCTCCTAGGTGGTGGGGTTCAATAGTTCCTCCACCCACACACCCACACAATCACACATCCGCATGCACACAAACACACACACACACATACCCACACAATCACACATCTGCATGCACACACACACATACCCACACAATCACACATCCGCATGCACACAAACACACACACACATACCCACACAATCACACATCCACATCCACATCCGCATGCACACAAACACACACTCACAATCACACATCCGCATGCACACAAACACACACACAACCACAGAGTCACACACACTTGTCATTCATGCCATGTCTCCCATCCCGTCCTACCTGTCCTTTAGGTGGTAGGCTTCGATGGCTCCACCACAGTAGACGAGTTCCTGAGCACCCTGACCCAGAGGGTGGGCATGAGGAAACCACACCTGTCAGGCTTCGCTCTCTTCACTGACGACCCCTCAGGGAGAGACCTGGAGCACTGCCTGCAGCCCAGCGTCAAAGTACGTGTGGACCAACACTCGCTCATGACTGTAGCTGGCCATGGATTGCAGCACACACAACCTCACGTGTTAGTGCCTGTGACTAAGTATAAAACAGTAAACCGAGGGGTAGAGTGGAATCAGAACATGGATTAGGGAATAATGTACGAGGGACCAGGGTCTGCCTGTTAACTGACTGACCTCTCACCCCTGCCAACAGATCTGTGATGTCATCTCCAAGTGGGAACAGGCCCTGAAAGAACTGCATCCTGGGAAATACGAGGGCACACGCATCGTCCGTCTGATGTACAAGAGCAGGTAGGATTGACCTTGTTTTAGTTGACTCCATCCGTAGAGATGAAGACCAGCTGCTGACATCATGCGTTGACCAGTGTGATGTCTGTTGTGTAGGTTGTGTTTCCGGGCCCAGGCTAAAGGAGAGACAGAGCGTGAGCGCCTCCTGCTGGCCTACCAGGTGAATGACGAGGTCCACCAGGGACACTTCCCTGTCAACAAGGAGCTGGCTCTGGAGGTGGCTGCTCTCATGGCACAGGTGGGCAGTGGTTTTGCAGAGGAGAGGGGCATTATGGGTACGGTGGTACATGGTCCTGGAGGGATGGAGGGGACTGACGGGGACAGTATGAGGGGTACAGGTGTGTGTGTCTTGGGTTATGCTGTGTGAACAGCAGATGATATACCTGCACGTTAAGGTTTGTTTGTGACCACAATGGTCTTTCACCTTATTGTGTAATGTTCTATTATTTTGTTTTTGCACACGTGTGTTTTTAAGATTGTCAGACAAAAATTACTACAAATAGAAAAATGTATAATAAAATAAATAGTTAAAATGACCCTCCCTCCCCAGGTGGAGCATGGGGATCTGGACCGTCCAGCCCCCTCCTCTGCTAGCTGCAGCTCTCCTCAGCCCAAAACGCAACAAATCCTCCTACAGGCCCTGGGACGCTTCTACCCCAAGCACTACAAACAAGACTGCAGCATGGACCAGCTCAGGTAATAATGGAAACACACCCACACCCACCCGCACACACACATTCCCCCACCCACCCACCCACCCACACACACCCAACCACCCATGCACACACACACGCATACACCCACCCATGCACACACACACACACACACACACACACACACACACACACACACACACACACACACACACACACACACACACACACACACACACACACACACACACACACACACCCACATACACACATCCACACACACATACACCCAAACCCCCACACACACACACACACATACACACACCCACCCACCCACCCACCCACACACACTTGACAAAAAGGGAGCTAAATTTGCTCTCCTGTTATTTATTCAATAATGAGTTATAAACTACTTACAAATTAATAATTGATCCTCTATCTCCCCTCAGAGATCTATCGGAGCGTCTGGCCACTAAGTGGTCAGTCCTGCGCGGCTGCAGTGCCTCAGAGTGTGTCAGAATCTACCTGACTGTTGCTAGGAAGTGGCCGTTGTTCGGTGCCAAGCTCTTCCATGCTAAGGTTAGTGGGAATGGAACAAGACTGAAAAAAACATTCCAGCTTTCCTGAATCTGTATTCTACCAGAAGTGTCCAGTATAGAGTGTATGTGGTGCTGTATGTTTACAGATTTAGCTGAATCTGTATTCTACCAGAAGTGTCCAGTATAGAGTGTATGTGGTGCTGTATGTTTACAGCTTTAGCTGAATCTGTATTCTACCAGAAGTGTCCAGTATAGAGTGTATGTGGTGCTGTATGTTTACAGATTTAGCTGAATCTGTATTCTACCAGAAGTGTCCAGTATAGAGTGTATGTGGTGCTGTATGTTTACAGATTTAGCTGAATCTGTATTCTACCAGAAGTGTCCAGTATAGAGTGTATGTGGTGCTGTATGTTTACAGATTTAGCTGAATCTGTATTCTACCAGAAGTGTCCAGTATAGAGTGTATGTGGTGCTGTATGTTTACAGCTTTAGCTGAATCTGTATTCTACCAGAAGTGTCCAGTATAGAGTGTATGTGGTGCTGTATGTTTACAGATTTAGCTGAATCTGTATTCTACCAGAAGTGTCCAGTATAGAGTGTATGTGGTGCTGTGTGTTTACAGCTTTAGCTGAATCTGTATTCTACCAGAAGTGTCCAGTATAGAGTGTATGTGGTGCTGTATGTTTACAGCTTTAGCTGAATCTGTATTCTACCAGAAGTGTCCAGTATAGAGTGTATGTGGTGCTGTATGTTTACAGATTTAGCTGAATCTGTATTCTACCAGAAGTGTCCAGTATAGAGTGTATGTGGTGCTGTATGTTTACAGCTTTAGCTGAATCTGAGTTCGGTGTCTCCAGCGACTTGGAAGATATCTCTATAATCAAATAGATGTTGTGATCCTCTTTCCTTTTGAAAGGCCTGCTTTTTCAGTATTTACTCAGAGCAGAGCCCCATTCCAATGGAAACCTATGTTAATGCAGATATACCTGTATCTAGTATTATCTGTGTGTCTACAAAAGTCCATACCTCTACCCTGTCTCTGTCTGCAGCCTTTACCCCTGTCGTCTGTAGAGCAGTCCCAGGTCTGGCTAGCTGTCAATGAGGATGGACTGTGTGTGCTTGACTATACCATGGTAAGTGTCTGTTTAGGTAGCTGTCAATGAGGATGGACTGTGTGTGCTTGACTATACCATGGTAAGTGTCTGTTTAGGTAGCTGTCAATGAGGATGGACTGTGTGTACTTGACCATACCATGGTAAGTGTCTGTTTAGGTAGCTGTCAATGAGGATGGACTGTGTGTACTTGACCATACCATGGTAAGTGTCTGTTTAGGTAGCTGTCAATGAGGATGGACTGTGTGTACTTGACCATACCATGGTAAGTGTCTGTTTAGGTAGCTGTCAATGAGGATCGACTGTGTGTACTTGACTATACCATGGTAAGTGTCTGTTTAGGTAGCTGTCAATGAGGATGGACTGTGTGTGCTTGACTATACCATGGTAAGTGTCTGTTTAGGTAGCTGTCAATGAGGATGGACTGTGTGTGCTTGACTATACCATGGTAAGTGTCTGTTTAGGTAGCTGTCAATGAGGATGGACTGTGTGTACTTGACCATACCATGGTAAGTGTCTGTTTAGGTAGCTGTCAATGAGGATGGACTGTGTGTGCTTGACTATACCATGGTAAGTGTCTGTTTAGGTAGCTGTCAATGAGGATGGACTGTGTGTGCTTGACTATACCATGGTAAGTGTCTGTTTAGGTAGCTGTCAATGAGGATGGACTGTGTGTACTTGACTATACCATGGTAAGTGTCTGTTTAGGTAGCTGTCAATGAGGATGGACTGTGTGTGCTTGACTATACCATGGTAAGTGTCTGTTTAGGTAGCTGTCAATGAGGATGGACTGTGTGTACTTGACTATACCATGGTAAGTGTCTGTTTAGGTAGCTGTCAATGAGGATGGACTGTGTGTACTTGACTATACCATGGTAAGTGTCTGTTTAGGTAGCTGTCAATGAGGATGGACTGTGTGTACTTGACTATACCATGGTAAGTGTCTGTTTAGGTAGCTGTCAATGAGGATGGACTGTGTGTACTTGACTATACCATGGTAAGTGTCTGTTTAGGTAGCTGTCAATGAGGATGGACTGTGTGTGCTTGACTATACCATGGTAAGTGTCTGTTTAGGTAGCTGTCAATGAGGATGGACTGTGTGTGCTTGACTATACCATGGTAAGTGTCTGTTTAGGTAGCTGTCAATGAGGATGGACTGTGTGTGCTTGACTATACCATGGTAAGTGTCTGTTTAGGTAGCTGTCAATGAGGATGGACTGTGTGTGCTTGACTATACCATGGTAAGTGTCTGTTTAGGTAGCTGTCAATGAGGATGGACTGTGTGTGCTTGACTATACCATGGTAAGTGTCTGTTTAGGTAGCTGTTTGTATGTCTGCTTCCTTAGCGCGTTTACCATAGTTCAAGTTATGATGCAAAGGTTTCATAGCATGCTGGCCTAAAATCCAACTAATATGTGGTATTACTGGTACTAAATGTGTCCAGCAGAGGGCGTATTTCAGTGATTCAGTAGTGATCAAGGGACTGCCATCAGAAGTGAGCTCTAGATATCTGAATAGAATATTTCAATATCATTCTTTGCCGGTGTGGCTGAGGCCAGGACACAGAGACTTGTTGAACTACTGGTGTGGAATGATTTTTCTGCTACAATGTTTGAAACACCAGATCCCCACCGGGTAACAGAAACTGGTCAACGCCAGTTAAGCGGGACTTGATTGACCTTGCCTGGGTTAAAGGAAACAATAAGAAATATCAAACAGTGCAAATCCCGCCCATCTGGCACTCATGGCAGGCCAGAACAAACACTTCATGTGTTTGAAAGATTTCAAATCGTATTTGAACCCATGTCTGGGTCTACCCAGAGAGATCCAAACGTTGACTGAGATATAAACACAGTTAGACCTAAAACACTAGTCATTTCTGGTTTGGTGTGTTTTCATGCTCCAATACATTCACTAGTTCTTAGGAACATTTGAAATAAAGCCGCAGAAATAACGTTGTGCTGCTACATTGCCTCTTGCTGAATTTGCCTCTTGAGAAAACAACACAAAACCAATTTCCGAAACAAGGATCTTGTGGCCTGTATCAGTGGCCAGGCACTAGGGATGGAGGTGTGGCCAGGCACTAGGGATGGAGGTGTGGCCAGGCACTAGGGATGGAGGTGTGGCCAGGCACTAGGGATGGAGGTGTGACCAGGCACTAGGGATGGAGGTTTGACCAGGCACTAGGGATGGAGGTGTGACCAGGCACTAGGGATGGAGGTGTGGCCAGGCACTAGGGATGGAGGTGTGACCAGGCACTAGGGATGGAGGTGTGGCCAGGCACTAGGGATGGAGGTGTGACCAGGCACTAGGGATGGAGGTGTGACCAGGCACTAGGGATGGAGGTGTGACCAGGCACTAGAGATGGAGGTGTGACCAGGCACTAGGGATGGAGGTGTGACCAGGCACTAGGGGGATGGAGGTGTGACCAGGCACTGGCCAGGCACTAGGGATGGAGGTGTGACCAGGCACTAGGGATGGAGGCACTAGGGATGGAGTGTGACCAGGCACTGTGACCAGGGGATGGAGGTGTGACCAGGCCAGGCACTAGGGATGGAGGTGTGACCAGGCACTAGGGATGGAGGTGTGGCCAGGCACTGTGACCAGGCACTAGGTGTGACCAGGATGGAGGTGTGACCAGGCACTAGAGATGGAGGTGTGACCAGGCACTAGGGATGGAGGTGTGACCAGGCACTAGGGATGGAGGTGTGACCAGGCACTAGAGATGGAGGTGTGACCAGGCACTAGGGATGGAGGTGTGGCCAGGCACTAGGGATGGAGGTGTGACCAGGCACTAGGGATGGAGGCACTAGGGATGGAGGTGTGACCAGGCACTAGGGATGGAGGTGTGACCAGGCACTAGGGATGGAGGTGTGACCAGGCACTAGGGATGGAGGTGTGACCAGGCACTAGGGATGGAGGTGTGACCAGGCACTAGGGATGGAGGTGTGACCAGGCACTAGAGATGGAGGTGTGACCAGGTAGGGATGACCAGGCACTAGAGATGGAGGTGTGACCAGGCACTGACCAGGCACTAGGGATGGAGGTGTGACCAGGCACTAGAGATGGAGGTGTGACCAGGCACTAGGGATGGAGGTGTGACCAGGCACTAGGGATGGAGGTGTGACCAGGCACTAGGGATGGAGGTGTGACCAGGCACTAGGGATGGAGGTGTGACCAGGCACTAGGATGGAGGTGTGACCAGGCACTAGGGATGGAGGTGTGACCAGGCACTAGGGATGGAGGTGTGACCAGGCACTAGGGATGGAGGATGTGGCCAGGCACTAGAGGGATGGAGTGTGTGACCAGGCACTAGGGATGGAGGTGTGACCAGGCACTAGGGATGGAGGTGTGACCAGGCACTAGGGATGGAGGTGTGACCAGGCACTAGGGATGGAGGTGTGTGACCAGGCACTAGGGATGGAGGTGTGACCAGGCACTAGGGATGGAGGTGTGACCAGGCACTAGGGATGGAGGTGTGACCAGGCACTAGGGATGGAGGTGTGACCAGGCACTAGGGATGGAGTGTGTGATGGAGGTGTGACCAGGCACTAGGGATGGAGGTGTGACCAGGCACTAGGGATGGAGGTGTGACCAGGCACTAGGGATGGAGGTGTGGCCAGGCACTAGGGATGGAGCCAGGCACTAGGGATGGAGGTGTGACCAGGCACTAGGGATGGAGGTGTGACCAGGCACTAGGGATGGAGGTGTGACCAGGGATGGAGGTGTTACCAGGCACTAGGGACTACTAGGGATGGAGGTGTGACCAGGCCACCAGGCACTAGGGATGGAGGGTGACCAGGCACTAGGGATGGAGGTGTGACCAGGCACAGATGGAGGTGTCAGGCACTAGGGATGGAGGTGTGACCAGGCACTAGGGATGGAGGTGTGACCAGGCACTAGGGATGGAGGTGTGACCAGGCACTAGATGGAGGTGTGACCAGGCACTAGGGGAGGTGTGACCAGGTGACCAGGCACTAGGGATGGAGGTGTGAGGCACTAGGGATGGAGGTGTGACCAGGCACTAGGGATGGAGGTGTGACCAGGCACTAGGGATGGAGGTGTGACCAGGCACTAGGGATGGAGTGACCAGGCACTTGACCAGGCACTAGGGATGGAGGTGTGAGCAGGCACTAGAGATGGAGGTGTGACCAGGCACTAGGGATGGAGGTGTGACCAGGGTGACCAGGCACTAGGGATGGAGGTCTGACCAGGCACTAGGGATGGAGTGTGTACCAGGCACTAGGGATGGAGTGCCCAAACCCAGGCACTAGGGATGTGTGACCAGGCACTAGGGAAACCAGGCACTAGGGATGGAGGTGTGACCAGGCATAGGGATGGAGGTGTGACCAGGTAGGGATGGAGGTTGACCAGGCACTAGGGATATGACCCAAACCCAGGCACTAGATGGATGACCCCAAACCAGGCACTAGGGATGGAGTCTGACCAGGCACTAGAGATGGAGGTGTGACCAAACCCAAGGGATGGATAGCACTAGGGATCTTGGCCAGGCACTAGGGATGGAGGTGTGAAGGCACTAGGGAAGTGTGACCAGGTAGGGATGGAGGTTCTAGGGATGGAGGTGGCAGGCACTAGGGATGGAGGTGTGACCAGGCACTAGGGATGGAGGTGTGACCAGGCACTAGGGATGGAGGTTGACCAGGCACTAGGATGGCTACCAGGCACTAGGATGGAAAGGTAGGGATGGAGTCTTCACTAGGGATGGATGGCCAGGCTGGAGGTGTGGCCAGGCACTAGGGATGGAGGCAGGCACTAGGGATGGAGGTGTGTCAGGCACTAGGGATGGAGGTGTGACCCAAGGATGGAGGTATGGCCAGGCACTTCTCTATGGTGTGACCAGGCACTAGGGATGGAGGTGTAGTCTTCTCAGGCACTAGGGATGGAGTTGTGACCAGGCACTAGGGAAACCAGGCACTAGAGATGGAGGATGGAGGTGTGACCAGGCACTAGGGATGGAGTTTGACCAGGCACTAGAGATGGTGACCAGGCACTAGAGATGGAGGTGTGAAACTACATTTACATTTACATTTAAGTCAGGTGTGACCAAAGGGATGGAGGTGTGACCAGGTCTAGGGATTGACCAGGCAGGCACTAGGGATGGAGGTGTGACCAGGCACTAAACCCAGGCAAGGGATGGAGGTGTGACCAGGCACTAGGGATGGAGTGACCAGGCACTAGGGATGGAGGTGTGACCAGGCACTAGGGATGGAAACTAGGGATGGAGGTGTGACCAGGCACTAGGGAAGGTGTGACCATATAGTCTTGACCAGGCACTGGAGGTGTGACCAGGCACTAGAGATATGACCAGGCACTAGGGATGGAGGTGTGACCAGGCACCCAGGCACTAGGGATGGAGGTGTGACCAGGCACTAGGGATGGAGGTGTGACCAGGCACTAGGGATGGAGGTGTGGCCAGGCACTAGAGATGGAGTTGTGACCAGGCACTAGAGATGGAGGTGTGACCAGGCACTAGAGATGGAGGTGTGAGCATGCGGGTCTGGGCAGAGGGGACGTAGTCCTTGTTTGTGTCTGAATGTAAGTTGTTGTTTGTATGTACAAGTTTGTTTTTGGAGTGTAAAAAAAACAAAAACAAAAATATTTGTTTGTATTAATAAGAAAGGAAGAGACATGATACAGACACTACTGAACAGAACCAAACCAAAAGTATAGTCTTCTCTATGTTCTAAACCCAAGGTAAAGTATAGTCTTCAGGGTGGAGGGAAGAAGAGTGTCTGTCCCAAACCCAAGTAAAGTATAGTCTTCTCTATGTCTAAACCCAAGGTAAAGTATAGTCTTCTCTATGCCCAAACCCAAGGTATAGTCTTCTCTATGCCCAAACCCAAGGTATAGTCTTCTCTATGCCCAAACCCAAGGTATAGTCTTCTCTATGCCCAAACCCAAGGTATAGTCTTCTCTATGCCTAAACCCAAGGTGAAGTATAGTCTTCTCTATGGCAAACCCAAGGTGAAGTATAGTCTTCTCTATGGCTAAACCCAAGGTAAAGTATAGTCTTCTCTATGGCTAAACCCAAGGTAAAGTATAGTCTTCTCTATGGCTAAACCCAAGGTAAAGTATAGTCTTCTCTGTGGCTAAACCCAAGGTAAAGTATAGTCTTCTCTATGGCTAAACCCAAGGTAAAATATAGTCTTCTCTATGGCTAAACCCAAGGTAAAGTATAGTCTTCTCTGTGTCTAAACCCAAGGTAAAGTATAGTCTTCTCTGTGTCTAAACCCAAGGTAAAGTATAGTCTTCTCTATGTCTAAACCCAAGGTAAAGTATAGTCTTCTCTGTGTCTAAACCCAAGGTAAAGTATAGTCTTCTCTATGTCTAAACCCAAGGTAAAGTATAGTCTTCTCTGTGTCTAAACCCAAGGTAAAGTATAGTCTTCTCTATGGCTAAACCCAAGGTAAAGTATAGTCTTCTCTGTGTCTAAACCCAAGGTAAAGTATAGTCTTCTCTATGTCTAAACCCAAGGTAAAGTATAGTCTTCTCTATGTCTAAACCCAAGGTAAAGTATAGTCTTCTCTGTGTCTAAACCCAAGGTAAAGTATAGTCTTCTCTATGGCTAAACCCAAGGTAAAGTATAGTCTTCTCTGTGTCTAAACCCAAGGTAAAGTATAGTCTTCTCTATGGCTAAACCCAAGGTAAAGTATAGTCTTCTCTGTGTCTAAACCCAAGGTAAAGTATAGTCTTCTCTATGTCTAAACCCAAGGTAAAGTATAGTCTTCTCTATGTCTAAACCCAAGGTAAAGTATAGTCTTCTCTGTGTCTAAACCCAAGGTAAAGTATAGTCTTCTCTATGTCTAAACCCAAGGTAAAGTATAGTCTTCTCTGTGTCTAAACCCAAGGTAAAGTATAGTCTTCTCTATGTCTAAACCCAAGGTAAAGTATAGTCTTCTCTATGTCTAAACCCAAGGTAAAGTATAGTCTTCTCTATGTCTAAACCCAAGGTAAAGTATAGTCTTCTCTATGTCTAAACCCAAGGTAAAGTATAGTCTTCTCTATGTCTAAACCCAAGGTAAAGTATAGTCTTCTCTATGTCTAAACCCAAGGTAAAGTATAGTCTTCTCTATGTCTAAACCCAAGGTAAGGTATAGTCTTCTCTGTGTCTAAACCCAAGGTAAAGTATAGTCTTCTCTATGTCTAAACCCAAGGTAAAGTATAGTCTTCTCTGTGTCTAAACCCAAGGTAAAGTATAGTCTTCTCTATGTCTAAACCCAAGGTAAAGTATAGTCTTCTCTATGTCTAAACCCAAGGTAAGGTATAGTCTTCTCTGTGTCTAAACCCAAGGTAAAGTATAGTCTTCTCTATGTCTAAACCCAAGGTAAGGCCATAGAAATGTTTAAAGTAGGTGGTCTTTACCTCTGGCCAAGTGCAAATGGTCAAAGAAAACTATTAGTGGATAATAATCACCACGGACCACAACAGCTCTGCCAACTTTCAGTCAGCGCTCGGATTAAGTTAAGGTCACACAGTTACTTTCGCTGGATTTTCCAAAGACTGAAAAGTAAAGGGTGGGTGGTGGTGTTGATGTAGGATTTTACTGTACAGATCAGGGAGCCAGGGTGACGAGTTAAGGGTGAGCTCCTGCTATGTGGCTCTGTCCACCTGTCAGTTCAGTGTCGCTCTGAGAGCATATAGGAAGGTTAACCTCATTTCATTTTTTTATACATTTTTGGAAAAAAATCTAAACCTGTTTTTGCTTTGTCATTATCGGGTATTGTACGTAGATTGATGAGGGGGAAAAACGATTTAATCAATTTCAGAATAAGGCTGTAATGTAACAACATATGGAAGTAGTCAAGGGGTCTCAGTAGTTTCTGAATGCACTGTGTGTATATATATATATATATTTTTTTTTTATGAAGGTTACCCTATTCCTTGGGCTGATGTAGAAAGCAGGTTGATTCTCTATTTTATGTGTTCAGCCTCCGAGGAACCTAAGGGAGGGATTTTTTTTTAAAGCAGATAAGTTACCTGTGCACTGAAATTGACTTTAAAAGATGGTTTTGGCTTGAGCCGCCAGTCGTTAATCTGTGTTGGATTGAATCCCGGTCGAAGCATAGAGTCACATTACTACTGTAGGACGTGCTAATAAGGTCCCTCTGTATTCATGTCAGGCAGATCACTATCAAGTAATTTCTATGGTTTTCTCATTGGCTTTAAACTGAACTTCTAAATGTGAGCAAATGGGCCTCCAGCTCCCTAGGAGCTAATGAAATACAATAATATCAAATGGTAAAACAATTTCCCCCTCCCTACTCTGTGTCCTCTCTCATCACCTTCATCCTCCTCTCTTCTTCCCATCCCGTCCCCTCCACTCTTCTCTCCCTCTTCTCCTCTCCTTCATCCTCCTCTCCTCTCCCCGTCCCCTCCACTCTTCTCTCCCTCTTCTACTCTCCTTCATCCTCTTCTCCTCTCCCCGTCCCCTCCACTCTTCTCTCCCTCTTCTCCTCTCCTTCATCCTCCCTCCTCTCCCCGTCCCGTCCCCTCCACTCTTCTCTCCCTCTTCTCCTCTCCTTTATCCTCCTCTCCTCTCCCCGTCCCCTCCACTCTTCTCTCCCTCTTCTCCTCTCCTTCATCCTCCTCTCCTCTCCCCGTCCCCTTCACTCTTCTCTCCCCCTTCTCCTCTCCTTCATCCTCCTCTCTTCTTCCCGTCCCCTCCACTCTTCTCTCCCTCTTCTCCTCTCCTTCATCCTCCTCTCCTCTCCCCGTCCCGTCCCCTCCACTCTTCTCTCCCTCTTCTCCTCTCCTTTATCCTCCTCTCCTCTCTCCCCGTCCCCTCCACTCTTCTCTCCCTCTTCTCCTCTCCTTCATCCTCCTCTCCTCTCCCCGTCCCCTTCACTCTTCTCTCCCTCTTCTCCTCTCCTTCATCCTCCTCTCTTCTTCCCGTCCCCTCCACTCTTCTCTCCCTCTTCTCCTCTCCTTCATCCTCCTCTCTTCTTCCCGTCCCGTCCCCTCCACTCTTCCCTCCCTCTTCTCCTCTCCTTCATCCTCCTCTCTTCTTCCCGTTCCGTCCCCTCCACTCTTCTCTCCCTCTTCTCCTCTCCTTCATCCTCCTCTCTTCTTCCCGTCCCCTCCACTCTTCTCTCCCTCTTCTCCTCTCCTTCATCCTCCTCTCTTCTTCCCGTCCCGTCCCCTCCACTCTTCTCTCCCTCTTCTCCTCTCCTTCATCCTCCTCTCTTCTTCCCGTTCCGTCCCCTCCACCCTTCTCTCCATCTTCTCCTCTCCTTCATCCTCCTCTCTTCTTCCCGTCCCCTCCACTCTTCTCTCCCTCTTCTCCTCTCCTTCATCCTCCTCTCCTCTCCCTGTCCCCTCCACTCTTCTCTCCCTCTTCTCCTTTCCTTCATCCTCCTCTCCTCCTCCCCCCTACCCCTTCCTCTCTCCCTCCTCCCAGATCTTGGAGTTGACTCTGTTGATGGCCAGCTACATTAACTACTGGACGCCCAGCCTCCCTGGCCCCCCTATAGCCCAGCACAAGTCCCCAGGACCCGTCTCCCCTCTGGGGCCCCGCGGGACCGGGACAGGGGCTGCAAAGATGTGGAACTTAGACAGCAGACACTTCCCCTCCATGACTTACACCACCAAGGGTCCCACTCTACTGTGAATATGTCAAGCAACAACAGCAGCAGCAACAATCAACACCCATGCTCCAGTTTATCTTCGGGACAAGACAGTTGTGTCCAGTACGCTCCTTAAAGAAGAAAACAGATGAAAACATGGAGAATCTATACCTGGATCTGGTCAAATGATACATGTTTGTTTTCCATTTCAAAACATTTTTGCAACAGTGTTCCCTACTGGACATGACCCAGGACTGAGAAACTACTACAGGCTTTTGTGGTAAAGAGGACATTGCTCCACATATGTTACGTCACTGTCATTGGCTGTGGTTCTTCTATGTTATCCTCATCCCCTCTAGCCTGAAGTGGATTCTGTTCCATATACACAGGACGTTTCATTTCTGAAAGAAAAAAACATTTACCGTGAAGAAATGGGAGATGCAAGATGTAATCATTTGTGGTTCACTTTATAGGAAGATGCCGCTCTTCAAATGTTTGAGTTTTAGTCCGTGCTTAATTTAGGAAAAATATGCTATTTGAGGGACTATTTGAAAAACAATTGAGCCTTGAAATAGGACCAATACACACCCTACTTCTTGACCTTGGCTGTCAGGCCATTATTTCACATACCCTCTGTCTTTTTTAAAGGGAAAAAAGCTGTTAATCAAGGAAAGACTGTGAATTTATTCTGGCTCTTTGGTACCTAATATGGAGCTAGGAAGAATGACGTATTCCTTAAACGATGGAGGCTTGAAGTGGCGTTAACCGGTTTCTGAGGGAATCTATTCGACTACAGAGCACTAGTTGTTGCTCACTACCTTCTCCTGACTGGCTTCTGGAGACGCCGTCGCGTTAGAATGACGCTATCTGACGGAAGACACTGCATTAAACTAGTACAAAATACTTAGACTTATACTCTGACATCAAATTGTACTTGATTTTTTCATCAAGCAATTGAACAAGATGTCTGACTTATAGATCACAGCAGGCCAGAGCCTGAGGAGGAACAGCCCACTGGGTAAAAACTGGTTGAATCAATGTTTCCACTACATTTTAAACCCAAAAAATCTACGTGATGACATTGAATTAGAAAACTAATTGGATTTG
This sequence comes from Oncorhynchus gorbuscha, assembly GCF_021184085.1. Lineage (NCBI taxonomy): Eukaryota > Metazoa > Chordata > Actinopteri > Salmoniformes > Salmonidae > Oncorhynchus > Oncorhynchus gorbuscha. The sequence goes on from NC_060182.1 coordinate 87,609,960, forward strand.
GAAAAAGTCACCAACTGTTAAACTAAATCGAATGACATGGTTGAATGTTTTTGTCAATATCACGTTGAATTCACGGTAGTTGACAACTCAACCAAATGTCAATCAAAACTAGACGTTGAACTGATGTCTGTGCCCCGTGGGAGGCAAGGCGAGATGACTTATGGTACTGATGATGGTAACATTCTGACCAAGCAATGTTTTATAACAATTTTGACCACATACTTTTATTGTGAAGTACAGAGTAACAATATTTTTTAAGCTGATAGAGAAGAATAGAGATGGAATATAATGTGTCTGTCCGCTGTATGAGGCTTAGTCTGAGATGTATCAACTCATTTGGTGGCATGTTCCTACTCCTCCACTTACTACCTGCCTTGACAACCAGGGTTGGGATCAATTCCATTTCAATTCAGTTATACTGAAATTCCCATGTTATTTCCAAATCCAGTTTTCCACATTGCCTTTCAATTAGAGAATTTAAAATGCGAATTTCAGTTTACTTCTAGAATTGACTGAATTGAAATGGAATTAACCTCCAGCCTTTTTGACAACACAGTGGAAGGTACTGTTAATTCAGCCAGGTAGGACTGATTTAAATGGAGAGGTCCAGCCACATAAGAGTGGACTGGTATGATTAGTGCTATTCAAATGTTATTAGTGACTTGAATTGTTTTGGATGAAACCACTGTCTTGGTCATTTAAGTCTTATTTATTTCATTTCCTGATATTTTGTTGCTTTTTTGAATGCTGGAAATTGTTTGGCAGAACTGTTAAATGTTGAACTGAAACGTTCAAAATGGCCTTGACTTTGTTTGTCTCTAGTAGCTGAATAATTGAACTTGACAGTTTTACGCTGTAGGAAAGCTGTATGAATGCTGTATGAAAGCTGTATGAATGTGGTCTGAATGCTGTATGGATGCTGTATGAAAGCTGTATGAAAGCTTTATGAAAGTGGTCTGAATGCTGTATGAATGTTGTATGAATGTGGTCTGAATGCTGTATGAATGCTGTATGAATGCTGTATGAATGCTGTATGAATGCTGTATGAAAGCTTTATGGAAGTGGTCTGAATGCTGTATGAATGCTGTATGAATGCTGTATGAATGCTGTATGAAAGCTGTATGAATGCTGTATGAATTGTGAAATAGGGATGTTAACTCAATGAAACAGTTTAGAGACGATGTGCTTAGCTGTTATGAAGTGTTGTGTTTAAAATGAAATAAAAAAAGTGCATTATATACAGAAGAGTATTTGGCATGGCTTTCACCTATAAACATTTACGCTCAACATTCTGGTGAATACTAAAGCTCTTACAATATGCTTGTTCCTTTCTCTCGTTATATTTTTACACACAAACTATCCCCAGACTTTGGCAAATGTACCAGTGTGATGTTGCTTCATCCAAACAGATCAAAGTGGTAAAGATATTTTCCTGCCAACAGTATTGCTATAAATCTTTCCTTTTTTTAATGATTACTCAACAACTGTTGTTGTAGTTACTCTATTATGACCAAAAATACTCATTATTGGAAACTCTGCTAACTTGTTGTGCATCATAGCCCCTAGGGCAGGGCAGACGCTGGTCAGTCCCCTGTCCATGTCTTTCCTAATATCACACCACTACACAGACACAGTCTCTTCTCTGAGCCTGGTTACACTACCTCAGGGTGAGACGACCCTGTTCCTGGAGTGCCACAGGTCCTGCAGGATTTTCTTCCACCACAGATAGGCACCACACCTGACCAACCGAGCTAATTGATCAGTTCAGTGATTGCCTAAATTCAACACACCTGGTCTTCCAGGTCAGTTAAACCAAAAAACATGACCAGGGTTGCCGACCCCTGCCCTAGGCCCCACAGTGGCTCGTCAGGAAAAATGTTGAAGAGGGGGGTGGCTTGGCTTGTTTGACGTTCCATTCCTTAACATTGCTTATGTTTATCTCTATATTAACCTTCTGAGATGTTAAATAACAGCTTTAGCTTGATGTGAATTCAAATTCAGTTTTTGAAGCTCTCCAACTCGCAAATTACAGCACAACATAAATTCACCAAGGGGCATCACTTATTTATCTGTTTAACAGCATGCCTATTTAACAAAGCAGGAAATAGGTGAGCTGGTGATTTTTGGAAAACTCAGTAGGTCAACAAGTGTAAGCCTACTTGGGAACAGAAAGTTGGTAAGAGGTTGAGCGAGAGAGCACTAGAACAAAAACACAGTAGCCTGGGGCCATAATATAGTCAGTGACTATGAGCCCTGTGAAGGTAGCCCGCCGTTTCCATGGAAACTCTAACGTTGCCAAAGACAGACATTCTCTTTTGAAAATGTGGACTTCCGGTCCCACACTGGTGTTTTAAAAGTATGTTGCATTGTTTGTTGCCTCTAAAGCAGGGCTGGGCAACGTTGATGGGGGTGGGCTCAGTGGCTTGCGGGTCTGTGTACCCACACCCATACCCACACATGCAGTCAGAGCCCTAGCCTTTTGGTAGTATGATAACTAACAACATCAACGGGGACCCTGGTCAGTTATACGACAATGATTAGGCTACTACAAGTTTAGAAAGCTAGCTATACTAATTTACCAATCTAAAACTGTTTAGCTGACATGGGCTAAATGAGTGACTGTCAGTCACCCATAGAACAACAGAAAACTGCTGATGCACAACCACATTTAGAAATTGCACCTTGTGTATTCTCCTATTCTAAATCTCAACAGTAAATTGGGACCCAGACTGAGTTGATAAAAAACAGAATAATAAGTCAAACGTTTGGGAATGTATTCCTCATCCCTGCTCTGTAGTAATCTCTAGATTAATAAACTACATTGCATTCATTTTGTAAATGCAGTTTACGAGTGCAGGCACTCTGACAGCAACTGCTATTTGACCAAAAATATGAAAGTCTCAGCCATAGGCAAGGTGCAAATTACAGGGAGCCAGTGGGGGCTCAGCTCTTCTGAATGAGATATTAGCTCCTCTAAACAAAAGTCCAAAAATACATTTTGGGGGGAGGTCTCAAAATAATGCTAATTTAAACCAATTCTCTATTTGTTTAAAATGTTATGGTAAATATGTTTTACCGTGGTAAATATGAAAATAAAAGCTTACAAATGAAATGAACACCCCCACCTCTGTCATGGTTTAAACCATGTATTTCTATGTGGAGACGCTGAACTTTGGTCTCAGCTGAGCTCCTGTACACATAGATTCTCCTTTGTAGTTTTCCATGTGTTTGCCATGTGTTTCACCATTTGTTTGCCATGTATCCTTGATTTAAAAAATTGCCTTTATTCTAATGCATTAGATTTATAATTGTTTGCATAAGTCAGTCAGCGGTTTAGAGCGCTCATTGAGTTGTTTTTCAGGTGCACCATGGGTACAGGGTTAGAGAGCTACAGGAACAGGGTTAGAGAGCTACAGGAACAGGGTTAGAGAGCTACAGAGGAACAGGGTTAGATAGCTACAGAGGAACAGGGTTAGAGAGCAACAGGAACAGGGTTACAGAGCTACAGAGGAACAGGGTTAGAGAGCTACAGGAACAGGGTTAGAGAGCTACAGAGGAACAGGGTTAGAGAGCTACAGAGGAACAGGGTTAGAGAGCTACAGGAACAGGGTTAGAGAGCTACAGGAACAGGGTTACAGAGCTACAGGAACAGGGTTAGAGAGCTACAGGAACAGGGTTAGAGAGCTACAGGAAAAGGGTTAGAGAGCTACAGGAACAGGGTTAGAGAGCTACAGGAACAGGGTTAGAGAGCTACAGAGGAACAGGGTTAGAGAGCTACAGAGGAACAGGGATAGAGAGCTACAGGAACAGGGTTAAGGAGCTACAGGAACAGGGTTAGAGAGCTACAGGAACAGGGTTAGAGAGCTACAGGAACAGGGTTAGAGAGCTACAGGAACAGGGTTAGAGAGCTACAGGAACAGGGTTAGAGAGCTACAGGAACAGGGTTAGAGAGCTACAGGAACAGGGTTAGAGAGCTACAGGAACAGGGTTAGAGAGCTACAGAGGAACAGGGTTAGAGAGCTACAGGAACAGGGTTAGAGAGCTACAGGAACAGGGTTAGAGAGCTACAGGAACAGGGTTAGAGAGCTACAGGAACAGGGTTAGAGAGCTACAGGAACAGGGTTAGAGAGCCATGTGGTTGATAGATTTAAAAGGATTCTCTGGTTCTTTTAGCCAGTAGTTCTGAAACTAGCGCTCACGAGCCAAAAGTGGTCCCATAAAATGTCTTATTATGTCACATACGTGCAGATATGTGCACCAGGTCATTGCATAATCTGTGCTTTGCTAGCTGTCGCTCATATGACGAGAGGCTGAAGCTCATTGGTTGAACTCAAAATGCCAGGGAGCTGTAGGGAAAATGGCACATCACAGCTTCCAGAAAAACAGTTGTTTCAAACTAGGGATTTCGTGGCTAATATGAGGTAATTCTGCTCATAGATGTATGAACTACACATTGACATATCCAGCCCAAAGTAGGAGGTTTTAAAAATACTTCTTGTCGCCAAAGTTCTGGTACCTAGAAGTGGCATGGTTTCAATTCACCACAAAGGGGCAGCAATGACCTACTCTTTCACTTTTCACAAGAGAGGAGGATACACTACAACGTTCTGCTCATTCTTCAAGCTGATACTTTGGCTTGCAAAATTGACACCAAGTTAATGTCTAAAGCATAGCTATATGTTTGTGTAACTGTTCAGGATCATTTTGTGGATGTGCAAACTGCACAATTACATTGACTTTTATCTGATGTGAAGTAATGTAAATGTATGATGTGAGATATACTGATGTTACATTTCAAATATTGATGTTATAACAGAAGTAGCTATGTTGCCCCCAAAAGTGAATATTGTATAACTACTCGTATGTCTGCCATTTTATTATTCTAGTATTGAGTATTTCCTTTTCCTTCCAACCTGACAATGGAACTTCATAACCTTAGTTTTTTTCCGTTAGTGGAAACCAATCCTTCCCTAGCAAATGGAGTGCGTTGATACTAGACAGACGCCCTAAGTATGATTAGATACGTCCCAGACGAAGTCTGTGTAGTAGACTGTCAGAACCTCATTTAAAACGAGGTTCATTTTAATTGGTTTTAAACCTAAGACGAGGTGGCATTTTAACAAATAAATCCCACTTAGCTTAAATAAAGAAGAGAAGTAAAAAAAAAAAAATATTAAATAAATATAATAAACAAAGTGAGTGGTGGAAGTCTGAGGATCGTTCAACTGACAGAGAGAGAGATGGTCGTTACAAATTAGCCTTCTCTTTCCTTCCAGTTCCAGACGGGACCCGTCCCACTATTGGATTGGCTGCTACAATCAGAGCTCAATTAGGCCTAATATTTATTTCCAGAAACAATTGTACATGTTTTTGTGGGTGCTTTGATTGAACTCCCGGCAGACATGCTGTAGACAGATGTTTAGATGACCTCATGTTTGAAGTAATGTTGATTATGGAAGGGGTGCTGCTTGGCTCTTTCTCTAAAATTTAGAGTCTAAATCAACCCCCTCCGAACCCCCCAGCTCCCTTTGCTAGACTATGTGTCTCAGACAGAGGGGAGAGGTACATCCTTCAGAATGGTCACACACAGTCGAGTGGGAGTTGTTTTGGCTCAGGGAGGAAGAGGAGATATTTACATTTCTGAAACCATTTCTTTGACAGACAGATGTCAGTAGGGTTGTGGGTGGCTGGGTAAAATGAAGCATGACCAGCGTATGACAAGCCATCAACATAGTTCTGGGACGGGTTGTCTAACAAACAGCACATTGTGTGAATGCAATCTACAGATAAATAGCTGTCCAGACTACAAAGTAGGATACAAATTATGTCATTTAGCTCTCTGTGGGTAAATTCATTCTTCTGATGTTCTTCCTTTATGAAGCAGCCATTCTATTGCATGTTACTCTGTTGACTCTGGTTGCATCCCAAATGGCACCCTATTCCCTACAGAGTACCACAGTGTGACTCATAATACCCATAAAACCTATTGGTCAAACAGGGAAATGGTTCCGTTTTTCCACCATTCATTTTTCCCATAGGGGATTTTAGAAACATTAAGGGCTGTTTTTCAAGTAGGCTTACCCTGGCGTGATGTTTTGATAACCAGGTAACTGTCTGGGACAAGGTGACTTTTATCAATATATTCGCCTGTATTTACCCCCCAAAAATGAAATGCTAATTAGCTGCTAATGTGGCTATTAGCACTACAAATGCAAAGCTGATCTGGACAAGACTGCGAATCGAGGCAAAGGTAAGAATCTCTGGATTAACTATCTAATATTAGCTAAATTCTGTAATGAATAAATTTACAAAATGTCTTTGACATGACAATTCTGGAACTGACACCTTTGCTAACAGTACCTGTTAGCAAAGGTGTCAGCTAGAGATGACGAGCAGGAGCTTGCAGGGATTTCTAGTCTTGCATGATGTCTACTTTGATGCTAATTAGCATTTTTCAAATCTGAGAGTAAATAGAGGCGAATATAATGATTAAAGTCACCTTGTCCGAGAGAGATTTACATATTTATCAAAACTTCACTCCAGGGAAACACTACACGAAACACAGCCCTTATTTTAAGTGAACAATGGAAAAAAATATTGGAACCATTTCCCTATTTGACTGCTAGGTTTTATGGGTATTATGACACCTCCACTGTGGAGCTCTATGTAGCGCACTACTTTTGAGTCCCGTGGGCCCTGGTCAACAGTAGTGCACTACGCAAACAAATAGGGGGCCATTTGGTCGTGTGTAACCTAGCGTAATTGACAGAAACTACCTCATTTAGATTTTAGAATGGAGAAAAAAGTTGACTGCAACCAGGCTTGAGGTGTAATGGGAACACATGTAGCATGGACACATGAAAGCCATGCTTCCTGAAATAGATCTGATAGCGTTCTTACAGGTATAAGATCCAGCTAAAATGGGCAAAGCTGAAATGCTTCATGTTTTTAAGTAGAAATACAAAACTCATGCCATCTTGGTTGTGAGACATACTGATGTTATTGATTGGGGGAAAAAATGTCTGTCATGATTTACAGCATTTATTTATTTTTTTTGCAGTAAATTGGTTGTTAATATCTGTCTCAAAGGAGATATTGTGCCATTTGATAGATATCTAATGTTCGCATAAATGAGGACTGTAGGCTACCTGCTAATGAGCAGTTTGTGTGAGGAGAGAGTGGTTGGGTGGCCTAGTGGAGATTTAGTCAGTGCTGTGATGTACAACCCACAGACCAACCGCTGACGTTATCTTAATGACATGATTAATGGAACTAGGTCACTGACTGAGTGGGGGAGCGGAGCGCGCAGTGTGTAGGAGGAAACTTCTCTATTGTGATCACTAAATAGTTCAAGATAGCAGTAAACGCACACACACAGACACACACACACACACACAGACACACACACATGCACACACAGGCCATCAATCATGCATGTTAGGTTGCTGTGAGCAGTAAGGATAATTGCGGTGTTATGTTAGGAGCATAATCAGCAGGATAATTATGATTGTTCGACATGGGAGGCTGTGCCTGGACTATCGCTAGTCTCATTTACCAAGGAACAATTATCACAATGAGTTGAGGGAAATGCAGCCAGTCTGTGGTTGTAACTTGTAGGGACAACGTTTTGGGTCATTTTGTGAATGTGTACTTGGATGTTCTCTCTTTCGTTCTCATCCGTAGTTTTTATGCGACAGCTGTGATGGAAACAGGAAGTTTCGGTAGAATTTTGTAAATGCCGACAGATCATTTGTTCATTTGACATGGTGTGGTGTTTTTTGTGTCTGTAAAATGAATTATGCGAGGAATGGCAGTGGAAACACTTTTATGAGCAGATATTTGATATAATGATCATATTGAAGTAAACTTAGAGTCACGCAATGATATGGTGTGTGGTCCTCCCACTACAATTCAGGAAGCATGCAGTTTATTAGGCTACAGATTAAAATAAGTTAAGATGAACTTCACAGGGTGGTGAAAGTGCACGGTGATGAGCTTGATGCTCTGTTCCAATAAATATCCAAGGTATTATTCTGGTGAGATGCTTGACTGCCCTTTGACAAATAAACATATTATCCACAATATCATCATCTTATTTGTATCTGCGATCTGTTTATGGCGTCAAATGAGCCTCTAAAGTCCATTGCACACAAGATGGCTCTATTGAGCACGATGAAACATCATTGAGCAAGCAAACACTGAGCCGAGAGCACAGAGGATGGGTCCCGCGAGCAGAGGATGGGTCCCGCGAGCAGAGGGTGGGTCCCGCGAGCAGAGGGATGGGTCCCGCGAGCAGAGGATGGGTCCCGCGAGCAGAGGGTGGGTCCCGCGAGCAGAGGATGGGTCCCGCGAGCAGAGGATGGGTCCCGCGAGCAGAGGATGGGTCCCGCGAGCAGAGGATGGGTCCCGCGAGCAGAGGATGGGTCCCGCGAGCAGAGGATGGGTCCCGCGAGCAGAGGATGGGTCCAGCGAGTAGTGGATGGGTCCCGCGAGCAGAGGATGGGTCCCGCGAGCAGTGGATGGGTCCCGCGAGCAGTGGATGGGTCCAGCGAGCAGATGATGGGTCCCGCGAGCAGAGGTTGGGTCCCGCGAGCAGAGGATGGGTCCCGCGAGCAGAGGATGGGTCCTGCGAGCGGACAGGATGTTTCCTGCGAGCTGACAGGATGGGTCATGCGTGTGGACAGGATGTCTCCTGCAAGCTGACAGGATGTCTCCTGCGAGCTGACAGGATGTCTCCTGCGAGCTGACAGGATGTCTCCTGCGAGCGGACAGTATGGGTCCTGTGAGAGGACAGGATGTCTCCTACGAGAGGACAGGATGTCTCCTGCGAGCGGACAGGATGTCTCCTGCGAGAGGACAGGATGTCTCCTGTTAGCGGACAGGATGTCTCCTGCTAGTGGACAGGATGTCTCCTGCGAGAGGACAGGATGTCTCCTGCGAGCGGACAGGATGTCTCCTGCGAGAGGACAGGATGTTTCCTGCTAGAGGACAGGATGTTTCTTGTGGCAGGTGTCTGTGGAGGGGTTCTTGACCACGCTCTGGCTGTCTGAGCGGACAGGACGCTCAGACAGCGGTAATGCTGGAACATGTCCTAGGCACCGTTGGTGGCCAAGTCACCTCCCTCAGAACCAGTGAACATCTCCAAGTTCTTACAGTGGGACATCAGCACAATCTATAGACAGCACAGAAAAATACAGAAGATGGAACTAGATTTAGTATGGAGTCGAAGGGCTGAATCACAACTTCAAATCCATGTCGCTCGAAGTTCTATGCATGATTTACCGAACTAACCGAGTCAATGAGTGTATATGGGGGCTGGACATCACTGAGTGCAGAGGAGAGGTGCAAGCTCAGATGAACAGTGTTGTCCATCCCTGCCTCAACACTGGTCTGGGGAGCAACACATATCTGAGGCGATAAGAGAGGGATGTCACAAAACACAGGTCTGTAATACAGGCTGTATACAGACTGAGTAGACTAATATACACAAACCATCCAGTATTTATGCTGCAGTAGTTTATGTGTCGGGGGGCTAGGGTCAGTTTGTTTATCTGGAGTACTTCTCCTGTCCTATTCGGTGTCCTGTGTAAATCTAAGTGTGCGTTCTCTAATTCTCCTTCTCACCGTCTTAAGCCTTCACCCATTTCTTTTTCTCTCTCGGAGGACCTGAGCCCTAGAACCATGCCCCAGGACTACCTGACATGATGACTCCTTGCTGTCCCCAGTCCACCTGGCCATGCTGCTGCTCCAGTTTCAACTGGCCTGGGCCCTAGGACCATGTCCCAGGACTACCTGACATGAGGACTCCTTGCTGTCCCCAGTCCACCTGGCCATGCTCCTGCTCCAGTTTCAACTGTTCTGCCTTACTATTATTCAACCATGCTGGTCATTTATGAACATTTGAACATCTTGGCCACGTTCTGTTATAATCTCCACCTGGCACAGCCAGAAGAGGACTGGCCACCCCACATATGTCTCTCTAATTCTCTCTTTCTTTCTCTCTCTCGGAGGACCTGAGCCCTAGGACCGTGCCCCAGGACTACCTGACATGATGGCTCCTTGCTGTCCCCAGTCCACCTGACTGTGCTGCTGCTCCAGTTTCAACTGTTCTGCCTTATTATTATTTGACCGCTGGTCATTTATGAACATTTGAACATCTTGGTCATGTTCTGTTATAATCTCTACCCGGCACAGCCAGAAGAGGACTGGCCACCCCACATAGCCCGGTTCCTCTCTAGGTTTCTTCCTAGGTTTTGGCCTTTCTAGGGAGTTTTTCCTAGCCACCGTGCTTTTACACCTGCATTGTTTGCTGTTTGGGGTTTTAGGCTGGGTTTCTGTACAGCACTTTGAGATATCAGCTGATGTACGAAGGGCTATATAAATAAATTTGATTTGATTTGATTTGTACAGTACAAAACATTGCCAGTATCAGACCCAGAACGTCACAATTGTATATCATACACTGCAACTGGAGGGACAGTGGGAAAGTAATGCTGCCTGTTGATAAACTGGTAACCCCACTTTTGAGAAATGGCCCTTGAAAAGTTCCAGTTCAGTTTTTACACTTCATTGTTCACACCCATTCAGCATCATTCACACCGTCTTAAGCCTTAGTCCCACCCATCTCTTTAAGGATTCACGTGAGTCTATGTGCTAATCAGAGTGAGTAAGGTAGTGTAGTAAACAACCAAAGGTTTCAAGCATAAATGGTGAAAGTAGTAGCCTAAAATAAGGAAAAACTCTAGGTAAAAATACACTTTATAAAGAATGTAAGATTAATAAAAGTAGTGCGAATCATGTTGGTGGTAAATGAAATAATCAAAATATGTGTTGTTTATGCTTTTACATATCAAGTGTTGTTGTCATCCACACTGCTACTTATGTCACATGAGATGTTAGCAGCTTTCCACCAGAGTGTTTGTGTCCTGGGTGGCGTCCTGGTAAAACTAATGCATTATCCTCTGTTCACCACTCGTTGCAAGTCCTCATGCTTCAGGTGTAACCTGTTCTTGCTTGCGATGAAAACACATTGAACTTTAGATTTTTATTCAGTACATGGAAACTACTTTCATCACGCACTGATTTTCATCTGCAACAAGTCCTTTGCTGGAAACACCACTGGTGGGGAATTCCACATATTTTCTTTATGCAGATTTTAGAAAATTCGCAGACATATAGTGCTGGGGTGATGTGACTATCGGGAAGTAGAGGTGAAATTCTTATTCAATGAAACTAGTTCATCTTTGTGGCTTTTTAAAATAATATATTCCATTCAGAAGAAATTGTACCGGTAATGTACATGGGAAAAGACAGTGAGACCATCTTAGTGAATTCCGTTGTAATAGAAAAGTGAAGGAATACATACAGAATACATGGAAACAAAGCAGACCTGGGAGAGAAATCAGTTAAACAAGCTATGCTTAATTGAGCACTTAGTCTAAGTAGTCAAGGGGCAAGGTGAGAGTGACCCTGGTAGAAAGTGTGTGTGTGTGTGTTTCTGCGTCTGTCTGTGTGTGTTTGTGAGTGTTTATGCTCCTGTGTGCGTGTGTTTCTGCGTCTGTCTGTGTGTGTTTGTGAGTGTTTAAGCTCCTGTGTGCGTGTGTTTCCACGTCTGTCTGTGTGTGTTTGTGAGTGTTTATGCTCCTGTGTGTGTGTGTTTCCGCGTCTGTCTGTGTGTGTTTGTGAGTGTTTATGCTCCTGTGTGTGTGTGTTTCCGCGTCTGTCTGTGTGTGTTTGTGAGTGTTTATACACCTGTGTGTGTGTGTTTCCGCGTCTGTCTGTGTGTGTTTGTGAGTGTTTAAGCTCCTGTGTGCGTGTGTTTTATTTTGGATGATATATTATATCGTATCATTTTGACAATATTGCATTATTATTTTTGCACTAGTTGGCTGGGCCTGCACCAAAACTCCAGTATTCTTCCTTCATAGCTTGTTCTACATCTTCTTTTTAAATAGGGAGCAGCAGAAATATGGCGAGGAATATGTTTGGAACATCAAATTGCAATAAAATCACAGTATCAAATCGCAATAAACATATAATCGTAAGAATCGCAAAATACATATTGTATCGGCACCTAAGCATTGTGATAATATTGTATCGTGAGGTCCCTGGCAAATCCCAGACCTACTGTGTATAGATATAGGATCTCAATTTGATCAGCAGGACATGCAAACTTGTAGTGTATTCAAGGTTTAAAAAGGCTTCTAAAGTTGATCATTTCCATTTTAAAATTTCAAACTTGATTTGCTCTAACGAAAAATGTATCAACTAGGCTTGGGCCGTATCCAGGTTATCTTACCTTCATACCGACCTTCTGCCATACCGGGATATTCGGTAATACCTGAACTAAACCCCACTGATACTCTCAATCTGAAGGTTAGCAATGCTAACAAATGTATGTCACACCCCATAGAGAATGCTAACTAAATGCTAACGAGTGCATTGTGAATATTTTGTACAGTTTCTGACCTAAACTATACAAGTGACTCAAAATGCTACTCACAGTTTTCTGCACACACAGAACAAATATAAACCAACAAGGCTCTTAGTCCAGGAGGGGATTCTCTGCTGTTACCAAGTGAGTTGTTGTCATGTTGTGTTGCTAACATGCTGTGTTGTCATGTGTTGCTGCCTTGCTATGTTGTTGTCTTAGGTCTCTCTTTATGTAGTGCTGTGTTCTCTCTCTTGTCGTGATGTGTGTTTGTCCTATTTTGCCTTTTGGTAGGCCGTCATTGTAAATAAGAATTTGTTCTTAACTGACTTGCCTAGTTAAATAAAGGTTAAATAAAAAATAAAAAAATGCTTGATTTTGGAAGAAGCTAACCACTTAGCAAGATAGCTAACTAGCTACTAAATTAGTAAACCAAATGCACAACTGAAGAGCATTTAGCACATTTTAGACAATTAACTTAATAGTTATAAGATAGCTAACTGGCAAATATTTAGTTGTGAATTCCATACTGTAACTAGATCATCTGGCACGTGCTGCACAACAGTGAGTTACTCAGAAGACTCTGGTCTCTCGTCGTTGTGTGCTTGTAAACACCACGTGACTGGGGACTACCGATAATCATTTGACAGGTGAAATGAAGAACGCAATGTTCTTTATCTCCTAATGTATTACAAAAGTTGACTGCAGGTATTTACTTAAAAAGTAGGTACAAATATTCATAAAAAAAATATATGTACTTTTGATGGTATTGAAAAACCATCCCATGGCTACCATCCCATATGGTATATATGCTATACTGCCCAAGCCTAGTATCAACGCCTACAAAACATTTCCATTAATTATGTTCCACATAATAATTAACATTTACTGTTTCTGCAGGATTATTTTCCTTCTGTAGCAAACTGGCTCAAACAATGCTCTTTTATAACAAGATCTTAACCAACTGAGGTACTCAAAGTGCTTTACATAGTAAGGGGGAAACTCACCACATCCAGGTGAGGTGTGATATATGAGGGGGATGATTAGGTGGCCAAGTTGTGAGTTTAACCATGACACCAGGGTTAACACCCCTACTCTACGATAAGTCCCATGGGATAATGACCACAGAGAGTCAGGACACCATTTTAACGTCCCATCCAAAAGACAGTGGCACCCTTCGCAGGGCAATGTCCCCATCACTGCCATGGGGCATTAGGATCTCCTTAGACCAGAGAGAATAATGTTTCCTACTGGCCCTCAAGCACCACTTCCAGCAGCATTTGGTCTCCCATCTAGAAACCAATCAGGACTGACCCTGCTTAGCTTCAGAAGCAAGCCAGCAATGGGATGCAGGGTGGTGCAGGGTGGTATGCAAAGCCATGGAATTTAGCTAGAAATTGACAGTGAATTTGCTGAACTATGGCATCTGTGATAGTGTACTATAGACCACTAACTGTGCATTATCAGTGATTGTTCAGATTGAGATGAAGCATAATAGCATGTTTACGGCATGTGATTGCCTAAACAATTTGTTTGATTTGTGATGCAAAAATGTTGAGGGCAAACTAAGGCCTATATTTTCAACTGATTTTGATGCAAAAAATCTAAAGTTCAGATAATTACCAACCTTGTGTTTCTACTGGAAATGAAGAAATATAAATAAACATAAGTACTGTCAACAACAAAAAAAGACCCAAAGAAAGAACCCTTGGCACTGTGTGAGAGTGTGTGTGTGTGTGTTTCTCTGGATGAGCTGTACACTGGGAGAACACAGGTTTTACAGTAAGCCCCTGCCAAGATCCAGCCTCTTCATTTAGCTCTCAGTCCCACCATGCAGACAGACCCCTACACACACACACACACACACACACACACACACACACACACACACACACACACACACACACACACACACACACACACACACACACACACACGCACGCACGCACGCACGCACGCACGCACGCACGCACGCACGCACGCACGCACACACACACACACACACACACACACACACACACACACCCCTTTCCCTACCTCATCCCCTCTGTTAACTGTATCAAGATGAAGAGTGTTTAGACCAGTGCAGTAATCACAATGTGATTTGTTGTGCTCGGGAGCCAATTTGTATCTTTACTGCATGGGGCAAATATCCTGTGTGTGTGGTGAGAGTTGTGTGTGTGTAAGAGCATCTTGCGACGAGGCTTTGGTTAGGTAAGCTCAAATGTATAGGCACGTTAGATTATGTGTGAGGTGGAGCATGTAGAGGATGACATGGGTTTAGGAAGAGGACGTTGGCAGAGGAAGAGGTCATATTTGATCATGAGAAACAACTGAACTCGTTTGGAATGTGTTGTTTACAATTTCATTATCCCTTCAAAAGGGACAAGAGCGTCACATTGAAATCAAGGCAGACACAAATTGTGAACATAAAGGGAATAAAGACAACTATGCCCTGGCTAGAAATAATGTTGTAAAACTATCGTTGTGTCATGGAAAGGAGCAGGTATCATGACACAAGGCGAGATCCAGATGGAGACACAGGAGGCAGATGGTTGGAGTTAAAGATGTTTAATAAATCCAAAAAGGAAGGAATAGGCAAGAGAATGGTTGTGGACAGGCAAAGGGTCAAAACCAGTTCAGAGTTCAGGAGGTACCGAAGGGCAGGCAGGCTCGAGGTCAGAGCAGGCAGAATGGTCAGGCAAGCGGGCATGGAGTCCAGAAAACAAGCAAGGGTCAGAACCGGGAGGACTAGCAAAAAGTGAAAAGGCAAAGCAGGAAAATGGGAAAACCACTGGTAGGCTTGGACATACAAGACGAACTGGCACAGAGAGACAAGAAACACAGGGATAAATACCTGTGTTTCCTGTCTACACAGGGATAAATACACTGGTACAGAGAGACAGGAAACACAGGGAGAAATACACTGGCCCAGAGAGACAGGAAACACAGGGATAAATCCACTGGCACAGAGAGACAGGAAACAGAGGGATAAATACACTGGCACAGAGAGACAGGAAACACAGGGATAAATACACTGGGGAAAATAAGCGACACCTGGAGGGGTGGAGACAATAACGAGGACAGATGAAACGGATCAGGGTGTCACAGCAGTTCTGTCACGGCGGTGATCTTCACACCTCCCCAGTTGTCAGTGTCTTATAGGGTGTGGCTGTGAGAAGAACTGACTGACCTGTACTCTACCTATTGGTATTACATTTTAAACATTTGGCAGAAGCTCTTATCCAGATCGACTTACAGTCAGTAGATTTATTTCAACTGAAGTCGTTAGTAACTAACTGTACTGGGTTGTACATAATGTTTACTACTACTTTCATTCTGATTGGCCTGACTCATGTCTGGGCCATGTTCTGTACAGCACTCTAGCAAAACAAAAATCAGCATTTGTTTTTGGATAAGTTCAATTACAACTTGGTTAAAAGCCATTTTCAGACTTTAGAGCTGTGTGTAAAAAAGAAAATCTGTACATTGAAAAAGATTAAGAGGAAATAATATTGTATTTTTTTTTACAGCTAATTACTGTGCTTTGCTTTCATGGTTTACATTTAGCTGTTAATGTAACTTAAGACAACTCCACTAACAACAGTAACTTTCTAAAATCTACCTTGTGAATAAGGTGTCTTGCTTTGTGTGACTAGAGGGCAGAAGAGAGCTATGTGTAAGGCTAAATAATGAGTTTTTTTTTTTTTTTTGCATCAGAAACACATTTTTAATGTGTTGGCAATATGACGACAAGCCTCCGACGCAAAAATGTATGGTGGTATTCAGTTTATCTGCTGTCAATTTGAAATAATGTTCATCATTTTTTACATCAACTGACAAATATGTTTAAAGAAAACATTGCAAATATCTTCCCAGCCTTGTTGCTGTGTCAAAATGGGTATGCCTCCTCCCACATGTTCTTACTAAAAGACTTAGTTTGCTACAGTAACACAGGATGCATCTCATATATAAAGACTTAGTTTGCTACAGTAACACAGGATGCATCTCATATATAAAGACTTAGTTAGCTACAGTAACACAGGATGCATCTCATATAAAGACTTAGTTAACTACAGTAACACAGGATGCATCTCATATATAAAGACTTAGTTAGCTACAGTAACACAGGATGCATCTCATATATAAAGACTTAGTTAGCTACAGTAACACAGGATGCATCTCATATATAAAGACTTAGTTAGCTACAGTAACACAGGATGCATCTCATATATAAAGACTTAGTTAACTACAGTAACACAGGATGCATCTCATATATAAAGACTTAGTTAACTACAGTAACACAGGATGCATCTCATATATAAAGACTTAGTTAGCTACAGTAACACAGGATGCATCTCATATATAAAGACTTAGTTAGCTACAGTAACACAGGATGCATCTCATATATAAAGACTTAGTTAACTACAGTAACACAGGATGCATCTCATATATAAAGACTTAGTTAGCTACAGTAACACAGGATGCATCTCATATATAAAGACTTAGTTAACTACAGTAACACAGGATGCATCTCATATATAAAGACTTAGTTAGCTACAGTAACACAGGATGCATCTCATATATAAAGACTTAGTTAGCTACAGTAACACGGGATGCATCTCATATAAAGACTTAGTTAGCTACAGTAACACAGGATGCATCTCATATATAAAGACTTAGTTAGCTACAGTAACACAGGATGCATCTCATATATAAAGACTTAGTTAGCTACAGTAACACAGGATGCATCTCATATATAAAGACTTAGTTAACTACAGTAACACAGGATGCATCTCATATATAAAGACTTAGTTAACTACAGTAACACAGGATGCATCTCATATATAAAGACTTAGTTAGCTACAGTAACACAGGATGCATCTCATATATAAAGACTTAGTTAACTACAGTAACACAGGATGCATCTCATATATAAAGACTTAGTTTGCTACAGTAACACAGGATGCATCTCATATATAAAGACTTAGTTAGCTACAGTAACACAGGATGCATCTCATATATAAAGACTTAGTTAACTACAGTAACACAGGATGCATCTCATATAAAGACTTAGTTAACTACAGTAACACAGGATGCATCTCATATATAAAGACTTAGTTAGCTACAGTAACACAGGATGCATCTCATATATAAAGACTTAGTTAACTACAGTAACACAGGATGCATCTCATATATAAAGACTTAGTTAACTACAATAACACAGGATGCATCTCATATATAAAGACTTAGTTAGCTACAGTAACACAGGATGCATCTCATATATAAAGACTTAGTTAGCTACAGTAACACAGGATGCATCTCATATATAAAGACTTAGTTAGCTACAGTAACACAGGATGCATCTCATATATAAAGACTTAGTTAGCTACATTAACACAGGATGCATCTCATATATAAAGACTTAGTTAACTACATTAACACAGGATGCATCTCATATATAAAGACTTAGTTAGCTACAGTAACACAGGATGCATCTCATATATAAAGACTTAGTTAGCTACATTAACACAGGATGCATCTCATATATAAAGACTTAGTTAACTACAGTAACACAGGATGCATCTCATATATAAAGACTTAGTTAGCTACAGTAACACAGGATGCATCTCATATAAAGACTTAGTTAGCTACATTAACACAGGATGCATCTCATATATAAAGTGTGAGTTAATTACAGAGAAAAGACGACAGTTGAACCACAGTACACATGTGGTAAATCCTCAGTTCTCTCTGTGGCTCTGCAGTGCAAAAGTGACCATGGTGGGACCAGAGAGCCCAGAGGCAAATATGTAGGGACAAATATATTATGTCTCTGTAGGTGTCTCAGGTTAATATAGAGACAAATATATTATGTCTGTAGGTGTCTCAGGTAAATATAGAGACAAATATATTATGTCTGTAGGTGTCTCAGGTAAATATAGAGACAAATATATTATGTCTCTGTAGGTGTCTCAGGTTAATATAGAGACAAATATATTATGTATGTAGGTGTCTCAGGTAAATATAGAGACAAATATATTATGTCTCTGTAGGTGTCTCAGGTTAATATAGAGACAAATATATTATGTCTGTAGGTGTCTCAGGTATATATAGAGACAAATATATTATGTCTCTGTAGGTGTCTCAGGTTAATATAGAGACAAATATATTATGTCTCTGTAGGTGTCTCAGGTTAATATAGAGACAAATATATTATGTCTCTGTAGGTGTCTCAGGTTAATATAGAGACAAATATATTATGTCTGTAGGTGTCTCAGGTAAATATAGAGACAAATATATTATGTCTGTAGGTGTCTCAGGTTAATATAGGGACAAATATATTATGTCTCTGTAGGTGTCTCAGGTCAATATAGAGACAAATATATTATGTCTCTTGAGTTGTCTCAGGTCAATATAGGGAAATAAATATATTATGTCTCTGTAGGTGTCTCAAATCAAATCAAATCAAATTTATTTATATAGCCCTTCGTACATCAGCTGATATCTCAAAGTGCTGTACAGAAACCCAGCCTAAAACCCCAAACAGCAAGCAATGCAGGCGCAGAGGCCAGGAAAACCCCCCCAGAAAGGCCAAAACCCAGGAAGAAACCCAGAGAGGAACCAGGCCATGTGGGGCGGCCAGCCCTCCCCTGGCTGTGCCCGGTGGAGATTATAACAGAACATGGCCAAGATGTTCAAATGTTCATAAATGACCAGCATGGTCGAATAATAATAAGGCAGAACAGTTGAAACTGGAGCAGCAGCACGGCCAGGTGGACTGGGGACAGCAAGGAGTCATCATGTCAGGTAGTCCTGGGTCATGGTCCTGGTCAATGGTTCAATAGCTTTCACATTATCTCCAACCTTGGTCTGAGACTACTACTGTGACGTTGAGATGTTGAAAGGTTAAAATATGGATTCACTGCTGTGTCAGTCGCACACCATTTAACACAGTCCTGGCCTCGTTGGAAAGGATCACAAATCCACATCAAGAACAGGACAATTTAATGCCGATTCTCTTTACCTTCTTTACCTAAAAGATCATTTCTCAGATCATCATGTGTCCGTCCCAAATGGAAGCCTATCCCCTGTATAGTTCACTACTTTTAACTGGGACCCATATGGCAGTGGTCATAAGTAGTGCACTATGTAGGGAATAGGGTGCCATTTGAGATGTGTACCAACTTGTTTTATTACTGAAACAGTTTTCCAACAACAGGAATTCATACTGAAACCATTAATATGTTAGGAAGAAGTGGAGCACGCAGAGGGAGCGCGCAGAGGGAGTGCGCAGAGGGAGCACGCAGAGGGAGCACGCAGAGGGAGCACGCAGAGGGAACACGCAGAGGGAGCAGTGGGCTGATCAGTGGTTTGACAGTAGGGCTGATCACTCAGCCGTGTGTGTGTATGCATGTAATGTGTGAGTGTGTGAGTGATGCTTTCTCGATAAGAACAATCCCCCAGAAGCCTTTGGCAGAACAGAACACACAGGTCGGTGAGGCGCCGTTTCCACTGTGGGTACGTTCCAAATGACTTATAGTGGACTACAAAGGGAAAAGGGTACCATTTGAGATGCACACAGTATGTATGGGGCCACACAGTATGTATGGGGCCATATTGATGTTAATGTCTTCAAGAGGGGGGGAAATATAACTGGTCTCTTACAAGGGCTGGTTTACGTGTCCAAGGAGGATGTCCTGAATATGCATCAGCGGGGGAGGTGATTTTAAATCCTAAAGTTTAGGGTAAGGTTTGTGCATAGCAGGGGAGGTGATTTTAAATCCTAAAGTTTAGGGTAAGGTTTGTGCATGCGTGTACCTACAGTGTGCGTGCCAGGGGAGGTGATTTTAAATCCTAACGTTTAGGTTAAGGTTTGTGCATAGCAGGGGAGGTGATTTTAAATCCTAAAGTTTAGGGTAAGGTTTGTGCATGCGTGTACCTACAGTGTGCGTGCCAGCGGAGGTGATTTTAAATCCAAAAGTTTAGGGTAAGGTTTGTGCATGCGTGTACCTACAGTGTGCGTGGCAGGGGAGGTGATTTTAAATCCTAAAGTTTAGGGTAAGGTTTGTGCATGCGTGTACCTACAGTGTGCGTGGCAGGGGAGGTGATTTTAAATCCTAAAGTTTAGGGTAAGGTTTGTGCATGAGTGTACCTACAGTGTGCGTGGCAGGTGATAACTCCTCACTAAGTAAATGTCTTCCTTTGCTACATGAGTATTTTCCGTCTTCCTCTGACTTGCTACCTCCCAGGAAGAGGTCTTCGGTGGCCCCCAGGGGTCCTCTGTTCTCCTCTGAATGGCTGTTCACTGAGGTGCCTTTCAGAACTACTCTCTCTTTGGCAGCAGCCTCGCCGTACGGGGCCCAGGGGACAATCTGTCCCGGACACTCATTTATCACCTCATATCCAGACCAATGCAGACTGACACACACACACACACACACACACACACACACACACACACACACACACACACACACACACACACACACACACACACACACACACACACACACACACACACACACACACACACACACACACACACACACACACACACACACACACACAGAAACACACATAGACACTTAAGAACTATGCTTGTTTGTCTGTCATGATTTTTAAAAATTGCTTTGAGTTAACGTCAAGGCTTTTCTGAAAGGAAATGTCTCCATGTGATTCTGCACAGACCATTGCCCTTTTCTATAAATGTTTTGTTTAGTAATGCTACGTCTCTTGCCCCACAAAATTAATGATAATTTATGCTGTAGTTGCTCAGAAATGCATCATTTAGGATAAATGAATTCTAACGAGCAGTTATGTGTTGTACTTTTAAAGTTTTGGCAAAGTTTGATAGAAAAGATTTATTGTATTTGAACATGCAGATTGTATTTTTTTATTTTATGAAATAAAGCAAATGCATAATACAAAATAACAGAAAATATGTATTATTATGTAGCAATGCTTTAGTAAAACAATAAACTAAATATAGTATTATAATGCATTTAATTTGTACACAGTATCTCATTATATAGAAATAATATAACATTTGACTACTAGTATATACAAAATGATACCTGTATATTATTATTATGATTATTAATATTTTTATGATGGATGATGATTGTTACATCTTTTAGACTGTTGGTTTTCTGAATAAATCGAAAGGGGACAGGGTCAATTAGAGGAAGAGGCAGATGGAGCAGCATTTTATAACCCAAACATCCTTGTCCTGGGTACAGGACTGGGGCTGCTCCCACTTCCCAGATGTCTGTCTGCTGTCTGATAGATTGAACCAGAGCTGGACAGAGAACAGTTAGAAAATAACCCATTGAGAGGGAAACGGCATTTCAAATCAGGGACTAGGTCAGACAGACAGGGAGAGGGGGATGACATGGCAGCGATACAGATGGAAGAAGAGAAAGAGAGAGGTGGCTGATAGAGCTATTCAGGAAGAGAGGGAGGGAGGAGACGTTTGATAGAGGGGAGGAGGATGAGGGGAAGAGGAGGAGGGAGGAGGATGGGTAAAAGGAGGGAGGAGGAGAGATTGGGTTTTCCTGCAGGCTGCTCTGCTCTTGGTCCAGTTTTGCACATAATAATATGAGAATCAGTCAGTCAGAGGCTACGTCCCTGGTCAAAAGTAGTGCACTATGTAGGGAATAGGCTAGGTTACCATTAGGGGCATAGTCAGATTGTGGGCGGTTACAGTTTGAGTCAGAGAGTTGTTCAGAAGCCTATCAGGTTGTGAATGATACCCATCAGAATAGAACAGGGCTGAAAAAGAGCTACATAAAAAGAAAGTAGTCATTGGTTGAAAAAAATATATGTATTTAGCCTTTATTTAAGTAGGCAAGGACTCTACAGTAGAGTAGATACAGTATAATGTGTTTTTTGCTAGGTAGTTAATGTTAGCTAACGCCAGTTGACTGTACCTGCACCAAAACCCTGGTATTTTGTCCTTCTATAGCCTGTTCTCCATCTTGTTTTTAAATGATGAGCCAACGTGTCAGCACTGTTATTTCCTTTGTTTCCACGCACTTTGATTTGGCCCTACGTTTAATGTACGTTGTCCTTGACTTTCTTGAAAGACATCCCCCAAATAAAATGTATTATGACTGATCAACATTAGTTTTTTATGCTCTCTCTTGTCTCTGCAGCAGACATATGGTGAGCCATGAGAAATATGTTTGGAAAATCGAATCGCAATACATATAGAATAGTGAGAATACGTACCATATCGTATGATACTGTCTTATCGTGAGGTCCTGTAGCTTCACATTGAGGTTGATCTTGGTGTACTGTAGCTTCACATTGAGGTTGATCTTGCTGTCCTGTAGCTTCACATTGAGGTTGGTCTTGCTGTCCTGTAGCTTCACATTGAGGTTGGTCTTGGTGTCCTGTAGCTTCACATTGAGGTTGGTCTTGCTGTCCTGTTAGCTTGGTGTACTTCACATTGAGGTTGGTCTTGCTGTCCTGTAGCTTCACATTGAGGTTGGTCTTGCTGTCCTGTAGCTTCACATTGAGGTTGGTCTTGCTGTCCTGTAGCTTCACATTGAGGTTGGTCTTGCTGTCCTGTAGCTTCACATTGAGGTTGGTCTTGCTGTCCTGTAGCTTCACATTTAGGTTGGTCTTGCTGTACTGTAGCTTCACATTGAGGTTGGTCTTGGTATACTGTAGCTTCACATTGAGGTTGATCTTGGTATACTGTAGCTTCACATTGAGGTTGGTCTTGGTATACTGTAGCTTCACATTGAGGTTGATCTTGGTATACTGTAGCTTCACATTGAGGTTGGTCTTGGTATACTGTAGCTTCACATTGAGGTTGGTCTTACTGTACTGTAGCTTCACATTGAGGTTGGTCTTACTGTACTGTAGCTTCACATTGAAGTTGGTCTTACTGTACTGTAGCTTCACATTGCGGTTGATCTTGGTGTACTGTAGCTTCACATTGAGGTTGGTCTTGCTGTCCTGTAGCTTCACATTGAGGTTGGTCTTGGTATACTGTAGCTTCACATTGAGGTTGATCTTGGTGTACTGTAGCTTCACATTGAGGTTGGTCTTACTGTACTGTAGCTTCACATTGAGGTTGGTCTTGCTGTCCTGTAGCTTCACATTGAGGTTGGTCTTGCTGTACTGTAGCTTCACATTGAGGTTGGTCTTGCTGTACTGTAGCTTCACATTGAGGTTGGTCTTGGTGTACTGTAGCTTCACATTGAGGTTGGTCTTGGTATACTGTAGCTTCACATTGAGGTTGATCTTGGTATACTGTAGCTTCACATTGCGGTTGATCTTGGTGTACTGTAGCTTCACATTGAGGTTGGTCTTGGTATACTGTAGCTTCACATTGAGGTTGGTCTTACTGTACTGTAGCTTCACATTGAGGTTGGTCTTGGTGTACTGTAGCTTCACATTGAGGTTGGTCTTGGTGTACTGTAGCTTCACATTGAGGTTGGTCTTACTGTACTGTAGCTTCACATTGAGGTTGGTCTTGGTGTACTGTAGCTTCACATTGAGGTTGATCTTGGTGTACTGTAGCTTCACATTGAGGTTGATCTTGGTGTACTGTAGCTTCACATTGAGGTTGGTCTTACTGTACTGTAGCTTCACATTGCGGTTGATCTTGGTATACTGTAGCTTCACATTGAGGTTGATCTTGGTATACTGTAGCTTCACATTGAGGTTGATCTTGGTATACTGTAGCTTCACATTGCGGTTGGTCTTGGTATACTGTAGCTTCACATTGAGGTTGATCTTGGTATACTGTAGCTTCACATTGAGGTTGGTCTTACTGTACTGTAGCTTCACATTGAGGTTGGTCTTGGTATACTGTAGCTTCACATTGAGGTTGATCTTGCTGTACTGTAGCTTCACATTGAGGTTGGTCTTGCTGTACTGTAGCTTCACATTGAGGTTGGTCTTGCTGTACTGTAGCTTCACATTGAGGTTGGTCTTGCTGTACTGTAGCTTCACATTGAGGTTGGTCTTGCTGTACTGTAGCTTCACATTGAGGTTGGTCTTGGTATACTGTAGCTTCACATTGAGGTTGATCTTGCTGTACTGTAGCTTCACATTGAGGTTGGTCTTGCTGTACTGTAGCTTCACATTGAAGTTGTTCTTCTTATTCACGACTGAATGAGAATTAGTGTTGGCTCTCTGCCAGGTATGTCTAACGAGCAAACAGTGAGTTACATCATCCTGAGGTTGATAATTGGAGTGAATTAACTTGATTAGAACAACCCCTTTCCACTCTCACCTCGGCTAGGAACTAAGCCCACTGCTCTGCTATAGATTGCGTCCAAAATGCACCCTATTCCCTATATAGTGCAATAATTTTGACCGGGTCCTAAAGGGCTCACGTCAAAAGTAATGTATTATATGGGGAAAGGGTGGCATTTGGGACACAGAAATAAGCTACATGCCTGTCAGAACTGAAGAACGCTCTCAACTGGTTCCAGACCTGGGTTCAAATACTATTTGAAATCTTTCAAATACGTTGAGTGTTTGCTTTACCCTGCCCGGAAATGCCACTTCCCAAAAGTGACACTTTTGCATTATTGGGTTTTTTCTATTGGTTCCATTACAACAGGCAAGCTCAATCAAGCCCAGCTAAAGCATTTGAAATGATTTCAAATAGTACTTGAACCCAGGTCTGACTGGTTCTGTGATTCTTTCTGTCCTGTCTCACTGTGGTGTGTTTAATGTGGAATAAATACAACAAGGAAGGAAGGAGGAATGAACACCCACTGATGTTTTGATTTAGCTCCATTTTGTTATTTTGTTGAGAGGAGACGAGAGGAGGGAGTGAGGGTTCATGGATCTGTCCCAAATGGTACCCAGTTCCTTACATAGCCCCCTACATTTGGCCGGGGCCCATAGGGTTCTGTTCCAAATGGTACCCAGTTCCTTACATAGCCCCCTACATTTGGCCGAGGCCCATAGGGTTCTGTTCCAAATGGTACCCAGTTCCTTACATAGCCCCCTACATTTGGCCGGGGCCCATAGGGTTCTGTTCAAACGTAGTGCACTATGTAGGGAATAGGGAGCCTTTTGTGGCAGAGGAGAGAAGAGATTTACAGGGGTTTATTCGTCATTGTGAGTTTACACAGTTCCTGGTTGCATTGCTGTGCTGGGTGGAGTGAGTGAGTGAGATTTGCCATCGGCCGTCTAAAAACAACAAGCATCTCCTGCCAAACTTCCTCGCTAATTAGCCAAGTATTTCACACGCTGCATCACTTCAAAAAATAAATGTAAAATTAACAAATGAAGCATGGTCCAAGAAATGGGGATGGTGCAGTGGGGTGTGTGTGTGGGGAGTGGGGTTAGGGGGACGTATGTGTGTGTGTGTGTGGGTATGGTGTGTGGGTGTTAGGTAGGTGTCTATGTGTAGAAGGGTACTTGTTCCAACACAGGGGGTTGGTCACTTTCAAAATAACTCTCACTACCTACAGCGCCTTCAGAAAGTATTCACACCCTTTTTCCACATTTTGTTGTGTTACAGCCTGAATTTAACATGGATTAACATGGATTTAGATTTGTTTGTCACTGGCCAAAACACAATACACCATAAGGTCAAGAGGGGGAAATATTTTTGTTGTTGTTGACATTTTTACAAATTAATGAAAAATGGAAAGCTGAAATGTCTTGAGAATAAAAACTGTTATGTTTGGGGCAAATACAACACATCACTGAGTACTATGTTCCATATTTTCAAGCATAGTGGTGGCTGCATCATGTTATGGGTATGCTTGTAATAGAAGGACTGGGGAGTTTTTCAGGATAAAAAATAAATGGAATGGAACTAAGCACAAACAAAATCATAGAGGAAAACCTAGTTCAGCTTTCCACCAGACACAAATTCACCTTTCAGCAGGACAATAATCTAAAACTACAAACACCAGGCCAAATATACAATGGAGTTGCTTACTAAGAAGACAGTGAATGTTCCTGAGTGGCCAAGTTACAGTTACAATTTAAATCTACTTGTTGTCTAGCAATGATCAGCAACCAATTTGAGCTTGAAGAATTTAGAAAAGAACAATGGGCAAATGTTGCACAATCCAGGTGTGGAAAGCTCTTAGAGACTTACCCAGAACGACTCACAGCTGTAATCACAGCCAAAAGTGCTCCTACAAAGTATTGACTCAGGGGTGTGAAAACTTGTGTATATGAGATATTTCTGTATTTCATGTTCAATAAATTTGCAAC